>NC_057799.1:518727702-518925142 GCF_018294505.1 Triticum aestivum | reverse complement strand
GTGGGGGGTCGTGGGGTTAGGGTTTGCGGGGGGTGAGGGAATAAGGGGTGGCTGGCTGGGCCTGGTGGGTTGGCCCAGTGGGGTTGATGGCCTGCTGGGCCGGAGCCCAGGGGGTGTTCTTTTCCTTCTTCTCTTTTTGTTAGTTTTCTTTTCTATTTTTGTGTTTTCTTTTCTTTTTATTTATTTTCTTTTCTATTTTAAATCATTTTAAAATATTTAGGCATTTTCTAAAAAAGGAATTCTCTTCACTATAATTACCTATGTAATATTAGGGACTACCCGAACATTTTTATTTTAACTTTTGAAAAGTTTGATGATTGACATTATTTAAATTTTTGACTTTGAAAAGTTTTGATCCAACGCGAGATTAGCAACAGTAACCGGGGTGACGTGGCACCATTAGCAGGGTATTACTGTAGCATAATTCTCCGGGCGTCACAATAACTTTACTAGGTAGACGGTTAATTAGATATGTAGCAAGAATGAAAGCTTCGTCCCAAAATTTTAGGGGCATGCAAGCTTGGGCAAGAAGGCATAGGCCAACCTCAACTATATGTAGGTGTTTACGTTCTGCTGAGACATTCTGTTGATGGGCATAAGGACAAGAAACATGATGAGATATGCCGATTTTTGTGAAGAAGTTGTTGAATTTTTCGTACTCACCACCCCAGTCTGTTTGGAGAGCAAGAATTTTGCGATTGAATTGTCTTTCAACAAGGTTTTGAAAGTCATGAATTTTTTGGAAAACTTCAGACTTATGTTTAATGAGATAGATCCAGGTGAACTTGCTAAAATCATCTATGAAACTTACATACAATTTCTTTCTTCCTACTGTTTCAACAGCAGGACCCCAAACATCAGAGAAGACAAGTTCTAAAGGAAACTTTGATTCACTTATTGACTTTGGATAAGGTAGCTGGTGACTTTTGCCTTTTTGACAAGCGTCACATACAAACTCATTATTGAATGAACTATCACATGGGAGGTTATTGTTGCTAACAATCTTTCTAACAATGACTGAAGAAGGATGACCTAAACACCGGTGCCATCTATCTGAAGACAGTTTGATGACACTTAGCACTTGCTTCTTGGCGTTTCCCCCCACGTGTTTGACAGGATAGAGACCTCGTTTACCCGTGCCTCGAAGTAGAACCCTCCTCGTTCCCTGTTCCTTGACAAGAAAAAATCGAGGATGAATTTCAACAAAGGTGTTGTTGTCGGTGGCAATCCGACTAGCTGAAATTAGACTTTTATCAGCTTCTGGAACATGGAGGATTTTGTTTAAGTAGAGATCATGATTAGGAGTGTGAATAGCTGAATAACCAATGTGTTGGATAGCCATACCTGAACCGCTTGCAGTGTGGATTTGTTCACCGCCGGTGTACCTGTCCCGCACCGTCAGCTTCTCCAGGTCGCCGGTGATGTGGTCGGTGGCGCCGCTATCCAGGTGCCAGTTGGAGTCTACCCCGTACTGAGGGGTCACCATGTTGGCGGACTTCTCTTCTTCTCCCTGGTACGACTCATCGTAGCACTTCCAACACTTTTAGGCCGGGTGGCTGATACGTCTCCAACGTATCTATAATTTTTGGTTGTTCATGCTATTATATTATCCATCTAGGATGTTTTATATGTATTTATATGCTATTTTATATGATTTTTGGGACTAACCTGTTAACCTAGAGCCCAGTGTCAGTTTCTGTTTTTTCCTTAGTTGAGTATCGCAAAAAAGGAAAACCAAACGGAGTCCAATTGACCTGAAACTTCACGGAACTTATTTTTGGACCAGAAGAAGGCCATGGAGTAAAAGAGTTGGGCCAGAAGAGTCCCGGGCTGCCCACGAGGGTGGGGGGCGCGCCCACCCCCCTGGGCGCGCCTCCCTACCTCATGGACAGCCCGGAGACCCCCCTGACTTGTTCTCGACGCCAAAATCTCTTATATATACAGAAACCCCCAAAACATAGCCTAGATCGGGAGTTCCGCCGCAGCAAGCCTCTGTAGCCACCGAAAACCAATCTAGACCCGTTCCGGCACCCTGCCGGAGGGGGGGAACCCTCACCGGTGGCCATCTTCATCATCCCGGCGCTCTCCATGACGAGGAGGGAGTAGTTCACCCTCGGGGCTGAGGGTATGTAGCAGTAGCTATGTGTTTGATCTCTCTCTCTCTCTCTCTCGTGTTCTTGAGGTGGTACGATCTTGATGTATCGCGAGCTTTGCTATTTTAGTTGGATCTTATGATGTTTCTCCCCCTCTACTCTCTTATAATGGATTGAGTTTTCCCTTTGAAGTTATCTTATTGGATTGAGTCTTTAAGGATTTGAGAACACTTGATGTATGTCTTGCATGTGCTTATCTGTGGTGACAATGGGATATTCACGTGATCTACTTGATGTATGTTTTGGTGATCAACTTGTGGGTTCCGTGACCTCGTGAACTTATGCATAGGGGTTGGCACACGTTTTCGTCTTGACTCTCCGGTAGAAACTTTGGGGCAGTCTTTGAAGCACTTTGTGTTGGTTGAATAGATGAATCTGAGATTGTGTGATGCATATCGTATAATCATACCCACGGATACTTAAGGTGACATTGGAGTATCTAGGTGACATTAGGGTTTTGGTTGATTTGTGTCTTAAGGTGTTATTCTAGTACAAACCCTTGAATAGATCAATCGGAAAGAATAACTTTGAGGTGGTTTCGCACCCTACAATAACCTCTTCGTTTATTCTCCGCTATTAGTGACTTTGGAGTAACTCTTTGTTGCATGTTGAGGGGTAGTTATATGATCCAATTATGTTATTATTGTTGAGAGAACTTGCACTAGTGAAAGTATGAACCCTAGGCCTTGTTTCCTAGCATTGCAATACCGTTTACGCTCACTTTTATCGCTTTTTACCTTGCTGTTTTTTATTTTCAGATTACAAAAACCTATATCTACCATCCATATTGCACTTGTATCACCATCTCTTCGCCGAACTAGTGCACCTATACAATTTACCATTGTATTGGGTGTGTTGGGGACACAAGTGACTCTTTGTTATTTGGTTGCAGGGTTGCTTGAGAGAGACCATCTTCATCCTACGCCTCCCAGGGGTTGATAAACCTTAGGTCATCCACTTGAAGGAAACTTGCTACTATCCTACAAACCTCTGCACTTGGAGGCCCAACAACGTCTACAAGAAGAAGGTTGTGTAGTAGACATCAAGCAGTTTCTGGCGCCGTTGCCGGGGAGGTTAGTGCTTGAAGGTATATCTTTAGATCTTGCAATCAAATCTTTTAGTTTCTTGTTTTATCACTAATTTAGTTTATAAAAGAAAACTACAAAAAAATGGAATTAAGGTTGCCTCATATGCTTCATCTTTTTAATGTCTTTCGTGAAAATAAGGATTCCGATAATTGTGCCAAAATGTTAGAAGAAGAATGCATTAGAATGTTTGGCACTAAATATTTGAATGATGAGCATGATTGCAATGTTGTTAGTATGATCTCTTTGAATATCCATAGTACTAATGATGATTGCACTAGTCAAGATGAAAATGTCTCTTATAAGCATGTCAACTTTTGTGGAATAGATAGAGCTTGCAAGTTCACACCAAATAGGGAAGATAGATTTTGCAAGAGGCATAAGTATTTGGAAACTAAATGGTTGCAAGAAAGGCTAGATGATTGTGCTGAAAGATTCAATATTTATCGCCATCCTTGTGAACTTTGCAATGAACATAGTCATTTAAAGCTCCAATGCTATTTGTTTCATGATCAAATCGTGTCCAAAAATTGTGATAACTTGATTACCCTTGAATATCATAAAGAGCTTAGTCTTCTTTTGGGGTATTAAGAAATGAAACGTATAACTGAGGGTATTGCAAAATTTAATCTTGATAGATTTCTTGATTTTGATCTAGAAGAAATTTTTATGTATTGTGCGGTGAATTGCATTGAAAATCCTTATATTGCCAATTACATAAAGACAAGAAAACAAATAGAATATGAAGAGAATACTAATGAAAGGGAAGAGACTTCCCAATATCCTCCTATTATTTCTTATGATGAATCAGGTAACGAGGAGGAGCTTTCTATTCAACCAATCTCATTAATAAGGAGCTCAAAAAATAGGGTTAAACCCACACATAATGTGAAGAAGAAAAAAAAGACGGAGAAGAAAAGGTGAAAAGGTATCCCTCTCAAATGATGTTTCTCCTATTACTCATTGTGATGATGATGATTGCTATACTATTGGTGCTATCCATACTATTAATGATGCGAGTGATTATGCTTATGATATGAAAAGGCCCAAGCTTGGGGATGCTATGTTTGATGAGAATGACATGTTTGAGAATTTATTTGCTGCAATTAATGTTTGTCCCAAGCTTGGGAATGCTATGTTTAATGAATATGATATTTTTAGCCTCCCATGTTTTGATATGCAAATTTGTTATGATGATAGCATGCCTCCTACTTATGATGATTATATTGATGAAAGTGGGTTTGGAAGAGTGTCAATTTTAGGAAGTAGTGATCCCACTATTTTGGAGGATGTTGAATCTTATTGTGATAATTATGAAAGTGGATTTGGTGAGGTCATGACTTTATTTAGTAATGATTCCACTATCTTGGAAGAGGTTTCAATCGATTATGATGAGAACAAAGTTGCTACTTATGATAATTATTGTGATGATACTTATGCTATAGAAAGTAGTGATGATTACATTTATAAAACTTGTCATGATTATGATTACCCTTTTTCTGAACTTTATTCTTTCAATGTGGAAACAATTTATAGTATTCGAGTTTCTTGTGATACTCTCACTATTCCGAATGAGAAGAATTTTGCTTATGTAGAGAGTAGTAAATTTTCTATGCTTGTAGATCATGAAAAGAATGCTTTATGTGATGGTTATATTGTTGAATTCATTCATGATGCTACTGAAAATTATTATGAGGGAGGAACATATGCTTGTAGGAATCGAAATAATATCAAGTTTCCTCTCTATGTGCTTAAAGTTTTGAAGTTATGCTTGTTTTGCCTTCCTATGCTAGTTGATTATTGTTCCCATAAGTTGTTTGCTCACAAAATCCCTATGCATAGGAATTGGGTTAGAATTAAATGTGCTAGTCATATTCTTCATGATGCTCTCTTTATGTTTCAATTCTTATCTTTTATGTGAGCATCATTGAAATCATCATGCCTAGCTAGGGGCGTTAAACGTTAGCGCTTGTTGGGAAGCAACCCAATTTACTTTTGTTCTTTGATTTTTGCTCCTGTTTAGTAATAAATAATTCATCTAGCCTCTTGTTAGATGTGTTCTTATGTTTTAATTAGTGTTAGTGCCAAGTAGAACCTTTGGAAAGACTTGGGTGAAGTCTTTGTGATCTTGCTGTAAAAAACAGAAACTTTAGCGCTCACGAGATTAGCTGCCATATTTTACTAGAGAGTGATTTTTGGTTGATTCTTTTTGCAGATGATTAATACACAAATTACCCAGGTCCAACAATTTATTTCAGAATTTTTGGAGTTCCAGAAGTATACGTTTGATACAGATTACTACAGACTGTTCTGTTTTTGACAGATTCTGTTTTCATTGTGTTGTTTGCTTATTTTGAGGAATCTATGAGTAGTATCGGAGGGTATGAACCATGGATAAGTTGGAATACAGTAGATATTACACCAATATCAATTTAGAATGAGTTTACAATAGTACCTAAGTGGTGGTTTTATTTTCTTATACTAACGGAGCTTACGAGTTTTCTGTTAAGTTTTGTGTTGTGAAGTTTTCAAGTTTTGGGTAAAGATTCGATGGACTATGGAATAAGGAGTGACAAGAGCCTAATCTTGGGGATGCCCAAGGGACGCCAAGGTAATATTCAAGGAGAACCAAGAGCCTGAGCTTGGGGATGCCCCGGATGGCATCCCCTCTTTCGTCTTCGTTCATCGGTAACTTTACTTGGAGCTATATTTTTATTCACCACATGATATGTGTTTTGCTTGGAGTGTCATTTTATTTTCTTTTGTTTTGCTTTCTTTTTGAATAAAATTCCAAGATCTTAAATTCTTAAATGTTAGAGAGTCTTCACATAGTTGCATAATTATTCGACTACTCATTGATCTTCACTTATATCTTTCGGAGTAGTTTGTCGTTTGCTCTAGTGCTTCACTTATATCTTTTAGAGCACGATGGTGGTTTTATTTTGAAGAAATAGATGAACTCTCATGCTTCACTTATATTATTTTGAGAGTATTTAGAACAGCATGGTAATTTGCTTGGGTTATAAAATTAGTCCTAATATGATAGGCCTCCAAGAGGGATATAATAAAAACTTTCATATAAAGTGCATTGAATACTATGAGAAGTTTGATTCCTTATGATTGTTTTGAGATATGAAGAGGGTGATATTGGAGTCATGCTAGTTGAGTAGTTGTGAATTTGAGAGATACTTGTGTTGAAGTTTGTGATTCCCGTAGCATGCACGTATGGTGAACCGTTATGTGATGAAGTCGGAGCATGATTTATTTATTGATTGTCTTCCTTATGAGTGGCGGTCGGGGACGAGCGATGGTCTTTTCCTACCAATCTATCCCCCTAGGAGCATGCGCGTAGTACTTCGTTTTGATAACTAATATATTTTTGCAATAAGTATGTGAGTTCTTTATGACTAATGTTGAGTCCATGGATTATACGCATTCTCACCCTTCCAGCATTGCTAGCCTCTTTAATACCGCGCACCTTTCGCCGGTATCATACACCCACCATATACCTTCCTCAAAAAAGCCACCATACCTACCTATCATGACATTTCCATATCCATTCTGAGATATATTGCCATGCAACTTTCCACCGTTCCGTTTATTATGACACGCTCCATCATTGTCATATTGCTTTGCATGATCATGTAGTTGACATCGTATTTGTGGCAAAGCCACCGTTCCTGATTTTCATACATGTCACTCTTGATCCATTGCACATCCCGGTACACCGCCGGAGGCATTCACATAGAGTCAGATTTTTTTCTAAGTATTGAGTTGTAATTCTTGAGTTGTAAGTAAATATAAGTGTGATGATCATCATTATTAGAGCATTGCCCCAGTTTGGAAAGGATGATGGAGATTATGATTCCCCCACAAGTAGGGATGAGACTCCAGACGAAAATAAATAAATAAAAGAGGCCAAAGAAGCCCAAATAAAAAAAGAGAAAAGAGGCCATAAAAAAAGGAGAAGGCCCTCAAAAGAAATGAGAGAAAAAGAGAGAAGGGGCAATGCTACTATCCTTTTACCACACTTGTGCTTCAAAGTAGCACCATGATCTTCATGATAGAGAGTCTCCTATGGTGTCACTTTCATATACTAGTGGGAATTTTACATTATAGAACTTGGCTTGTATATTCCAATGATGGGCTACCTCAAAATGCCATAGGTCTTCGTGAGCAAGCGAGTTGGATGCACACCCACTTAGTTTTTGTTGAGCTTTCATACACTTATAGCTCTACTGCATCCGTTGCATGGCAATCCCTACTCAATCACATTAATATCTATTGATGGGCATCTCCATAGCCCGTTGATACGCCTAGTTGATGTGAGAATATCTTCTCCTTTTTGTCTTCTCCACAACCACCATTCTATTCCACATATAGTGCTATGTCCGTGGCTCATGCTCATGTAATGCGTGAAAGTTGAAAAAGTTTGAGAACATCAAAAGTATGAAACAATTGCTTGGCTTGTCATCGGGGTTGTGCATGATTTAAATATTTTGTGTGATGAAGATAGAGCATAGCCAGACTATATGATTTTGTAGGGATAGCTTGCTTTGGTCATGTTATTTTGAGAAGACGTGATTGCTTTGTTAGTATTCTTGAAGTATTATTGTTTTCATGTCAATATTAATCTTTTGTTTTGAATCTTATGGATATGAAAATTCTTGCCACAATAATGAAGATTACATTGATAAATATGTTAGGTAGCATTCCACATCAAAAATTCTGTTTTTATCATTTACCTACTCGAGGACGAGCATGAATTAAGATTGGGGATGCTTGATATGTCTCCAGCGTATCTATAATTTTTGATTGCTCGTGCTATTATGTTATCCATCTAAGATGTTTTATATGCATTTATATGCTATTTTATATGATTTTTGGGACTAACCTATTCACCTAGAGCCCAGTGCCAGTTTCTGTTTTTCCTTGTTTTTGAGTATCGCAGAAAAGGAAAACCAAACGGAGTCCAATTGACCTGAAACTTCACGGAACTTATTTTTGGACCAGAAGAAGGCCATGGAGTAAAAGAGTTGGGCCAGAAGAGTCCCGGGCTGCCCACGAGGCTGGGGGCGCGCCTCCCTACCTCGTGGACAGCCCAGAGACCCCCCTGACTTGTTCTCGACGCCAAAACCTCTTATATACACAGAAACCGCTAGAACGTAACCTAGATCGGGAGTTCCACCGCCGCAATCCTCTGTAGCCACCGAAAACCAATCTAGACCCGTTCCAGCACCCTGCCGGAGGGGGGAACCCTCACCGGTGGCCATCTTCATCATCCTGGCGCTCTCCATGACGAGGAGGGAGTAGTTCACCCTCGGGGCTGAGGGTATGTACCAGTAGCTATGTGTTTGATCTCTCTCTCTCTCTCTCGTGTTCTTGAGGTGGTACGATCTTGATGTATCGCGAGCTTTGCTATTTTAGTTGGATCTTATGATGTTTCTCCCCCTCTACTCTCTTGTAATGGATTGAGTTTTCCCTTTGAAGTTATCTTATCGGATTGAATCTTTAAGGATTTGAGAACACTTGATGTATGTCTTGCATGTGCTTATCTGTGGTGACAATGGGATATTCATGTGATCTACTTGATGTATGTTTTGGTGATCAACTTGCGGGTTCCGTGACCTCGTGAACTTATGCATAGGGGTTGGCACACGTTTTCGTCTTGACTCTCCGGTATAAACTTTGGGGCACTCTTTGAAGCACTTTGTGTTGATTGAATAGATGAATCTGAGTTTGTGTGATGCATATCGTATAATCATACCCATGGATACTTGAGGTGACATTGGAGTATCTAGGTGACATTAGGGTTTTGGTTGATCTGTGTCTTAAGGTGTTATTCTAGTACGAACTCTTGAATAGATCGATCAGAAAGAATAACTTTGAGGTGGTTTCGTACCCTACAATAATCTCTTCGTTTGTTCTCCGCTATTAGTGACTTTGGAGTGACTCTTTGTTGCATGTTGAGGGATAGTTATATGATCCAATTATGTTATTATTGTTGAGAGAACTTGCACTAGTGAAAGTATGAACCCTAGGCCTTGTTTCCTACCATTGCAATACCATTTACGCTCACTTTTATCGCTTGTTACCTTGCTGTTTTTATATTTTCAGATTACAAAAACCTATATCTACCATCCATATTGCACTTGTATCACCATCTCTTCACCGAACTAGTGCACCTATACAATTTACCATTGTATTGGGTGTGTTGGGGACACAAGAGACTCTTTGTTATTTGGTTGCAGGGTTGCTTGAGAGAGACCATCTTCATCCTACGCCTCCCAGGGATTGATAAACCTTAGGTCATCCACTTGAGGGAAACTTGATACTGTCCTACAAACCTCTGCACTTGGAGGACCAACAACGTCTACAAGAAGAAGGTTGTGTAGTAGACATCAGTGGCCTGCCTTGCCAAAGATTTTGCACAACACCTTGGGGGCAGGAGCAGAGTTGTTGTAGTTGCCCTGCCGCCTCCACCGCGACCGTTTTGCTTGGTGTAGGGACGGCCGCGATCACCACCAGAGTTGCCACCGCCTTGTCTGCCGCGGCCGCGATCACCATTGTCGCGGCCACGTCCGCGCCCACGTGTCGTTGCGTTCACCGAGGACTGCGATCCCCCGTGGCGGAGATTCATCCGTGTCTCGAAGCTAATGAGCTGCGAGTACAACTCTGGCATGGTGACTGGCTCCACACGGGAGCACATGGCTGAGACCACCGGGTCAAAGTCTTCTTCAAGCCCGGCCAGGATGTGGGAGACGACATGCTCCTCGTCCACCCTTTTTCCTGCTGCGACAAGCTCGTCACAGAGGGTTCGGATCTTGCCAACATAGTCGGTGATGGAGTTGTTTCCCTTCTGGAGATTGGCGAGGGCGATCCAGACATTCACAGGCACGGCACGGGTCTGAGAGGACAGCATCCCCTGGACCGTGTTCCATAGCTCTGCCGAGGTGTGGCAGGTGGCGACCTGAATTGCCATCTCATGGGGCAGCGTTGTCAGAAGATATGAGAAAACTTGCTGATCTTGTGCATACCAGGTTTGGAACTCCAGGTTGGGCGTCTTCTTCTTGGTTTTCCCGTCGGAGTTCGTGATCTCCAGCTCCATGGGCGGCATCGGATGATCGACGTTGAGGTACTTCTACATCTGAGCACCTCGGATGGCGGACAGAACCGTCGCCCACCATAGCGCCTGGTTGCCCTTGGTGAGTTTCTCCGAGACGACGTGAGCGAATGGAGAGGATGGGAAGGTACTTGAAGATGTTGCAATGGATGAGCTCGAGAGAGGCTCTGATACCATGTAAGAGGAAATAGTTTGCGGTAAGCATATGCCTCGATGGCAGGGACGAGTACGTGTTATATAGAGGTCACAAAGTACAATAGGCGCAGGTTGTTATGAGACTTTGAAAGGATCGAGAAGAGGTGTCTAGAGGGGGTGAATAGACTCTTAACAAGAAAAAGTTGCAGTTTTTTTTATTTTCTTCAAGTTAGGGTAGAGTTTTAGCACAAGTTTAAACATTCACAATACATTCAAGCAATCATGGCAAGAGTATATGAGCAGCAAAAAGTAAATAATGCAATTTGCGAGAATGTAAAGGGATGGGATTTGGAGGGAGCAAACGCAATGTAGACACGGAGATTTTTGGCGTGGTTCCGATAGGTGGTGCTATCGTACATCCACGCTGATGGAGACTTCAACCCACGAAGGGTAACGGTTGCGTGAGTCCATGGAGGGCTCCACCCACGAAGGGTCCATGAAGAAGCAACCTTGTCTATCCCACCATGGCCATCGCCCACGAAGGACTTGCCTCACTAGGGTAGATCTTCACGAAGTAGGCGATCTCCTTGCCCGTACAAACTCCTTGGTTCAACTCCACAATCTTGACGGAGGTTCCCAAGTGACACCTAACCAATCTAGGAGACACCACTCTCCAAAAGGTAATAGATGGTGTGTTGATGATGAACTCCTTGCTCTTGTGCTTCAAATGATAGTCTCCCCAACACTCAACTCTCTCTCTCTCACAGATTTGGATTTGGTGGAAAGATGACTTGAGTGGAAAGCAAGTTGGAGAAGGCTAGAGATAAAGATTTATGTGGTTGGAATGGAATATCTTGACCTCAACACATGAGTAGGTGGCTCTCTCTCAGAAAATGTATGCTGGAAGTGTAGGTATGTTCTGATGGCTCTCCTCACGAATGAAGAGTGGGTGGAGGGGTATATATAGCCTCCACACAAAATCTAACCATTACACACAAATCACCAAACTCGGTGGGACCGAATAATGAAACTCGGTCGGACCGATTCAGTTCATAATGTGACCGTTAGGTATTTCGGTGGGACCGATATGATCAACTCGGTGGGGCCGATGTGCTAGGGTTAGGGTAAACCCTCATCTCGGTTTGACCGATTACACAAACTCGGTGGGACCGATTTTGGTAATAAGCAAAACAGAGAATTGGTCAGGCAAACTCAGTGGGACCGATTGCTTATCTCGGTAAGACCGAAATTATTGCAACAGGCAACAGAGAGTTTGCAAGCCCATCTCGGTGAGACGGGATCCCATCGGTGAGACTGAATTGACTAGGGTTTGTGCCAGTGGCTATGTTAGGAGAACTTGGTGGCGCCGGATAGAATGTTTTGGTGGGGCCGAGTTTGACTTTTAGGTTTGGGACATATGTGGATATGAGAAAGTGGTTGAGGGTTTTGGAGCATATCACTAAGCACTTTGAGCAAGCAACACCTCATCCCCTTTTAATAGCATTGGCTTTCCTATAGACTCAATGTGATCTTGGATCACTAAAAGTAAAATGTAGAGTCTTGAGCTTTTGAGCTTGAGCCAATCCTTTGTCTTTAGCACCTTGAAGGGGTTCCACATCCTCTTGTCCACGCCACTCCATCTGTTGAACTTGTCTGAAATATACTAGATAAAAGCATTAGTCCAACAAGAGATATGTTGACATTAATTACCAAAACCACCCAGGGAGCACTTGTGCTTTCAATCTCCCCTTTTTGGTAGTTTATGACAACATACATCAAAGCTTTGGATAAAGATAAAGAGAATGGCAGGTAAAGCTTTGGAAAGACATGTAACATGCATAGGCTCCCCCTACATGTATGCACTCATGTCAATATGCAAAGTAAGAGCGTGTGAATGCATAAACATGACATAGCAAGCAATGAGTTACATGTATCTTGGCTATATGCATCAGAGCAAATGATGTGAATATATGAAGTTGTAACTTCATGCTCATGATTCCTTCTTGCAAACAATATGTACAATAGCAAGAGATCTTCATGCACATGAGTGTGATGTATATACTTACCTTGTGGTCTTGAGCTGGCTTAGGAAGAGATGAACCTGAGTAAACAAGGTTAGATAACATAGATATATCTACTAGATAGAGCAAACAAAAAGAACCACAAGAATACCAAGACTGGGATGACATTTAGAGAGTGATAACCCACAAGTATAGGGGATGGCAACAGTTTTCGAGGGTAGAGTATTCAACCCAAATTTATTGATTCGACACAAGGGGAGCCAAAGAATATTCTCAAGTATTAGCAGTTGAGTTGTCAATTCAACCACACCTGGAAAACTTAATATCTGCAGCAAAGTATTTAGTAGCAAAGTAGTATGGAAGTAACGATAACGGTGGCAAAGGTAACAGTAGCAGTTTTGTAGTAATTGTAACAGTGGCAACGGAAAAGTAACTAAGCAAAGATCAATATGTGAAAAGCTCGTAGGCATTGGATCAGTGATGGATAATTATGTCGGATGCGATTCCTCATGCAACAATTATAACATAGGGTGACACAGAACTAGCTCCAGTTCATCAATGTAATGTAGGCATGTATTCCGAATATTGTCATACGTGCTTATGGAAAGGAACTTGCATGACATCTTTTGTCCTACCCTCCCGTGGCAGCGGGGTCCTATTGGTAACTAAGGCATATTAAGGCCTCCTTTTAATAAAGTACCGGACCAAAGCATTAACACTTAGTGAATACGTGAACTCCTCAAACTACGGTCATCACCGGGAGTGGTCCCGATTATTGTCACTTCGGGGTCACCGGATCATAACACATAGTAGGTGACTATTGACTTGCAAGATAGGATCAAGAACTCACATATATTCATGAAAACATAATAGGTTCAGATCTGAAATCATGGCACTCGGGCCCTAGTGACAAGCATTAAGCATAGCAAAGTCATAGCAACATCAATCTCAGAACATAATGGATACTAGGGATCAAACCCTAACAAAACTAACTCGATTACATGATAAATATCATCCAACCCATCACCGTCCAGCAAGCGTACGATGGAATTACTCACGCACGGTGGTGAGCATCATGAAATTGGTGATGGAGGAAGGTTGATGATGACAACGACGACGACGGATTCCCCTCTCCGGAGCCCAGAACGGGACTCCACATCAGCCCTCCCGAGAGAGATTAGGGCTTGGCGGCAGCTCCGTATCGTAAAACGCGATGAATCCTTCTCTCTGATTTTTTTCTCCCCGAACGTGAATATATAGAGTTGGAGTTGAGGTCGGTGGAGCTCCAGGGGGCCCACGAGACAGGGGGCGCGCCCAGGGGGTAGGCGCACCCCCACCTCGTGGACAGGGTGTGGGCCCCCTGGTCTTGATTCTTATGCCAATATTTTTTATATATTCCAAAAATATTCTCCGTAAAGTTTCAGGTCATTCCGAGAACTTTTATTTCTGCACAAAAATAACACCATGGCAATTTTGCTGAAAACAGCGTCAGTCCGGCTTAGTTCCATACAAATCATGCAAGTTAGAGTCCAAAACAAGGGCAAAAGTGTTTGGAAAAGTAGATACGATGGAGACATATCAACTCCCCCATGCTTAAACCTTTGCTTGTCCTCAAGCAATTCAGTTGACAAACTGAAAGTGATAAATAAAAACTTTTACAAACTCTGTTTGCTCTTGTTGTTGTAAATATGTAAAGCCAGCATTCAAGTTTTCGGCAAAGATTATGAACTAACCATATTCACAATAACACTTAGATCTCATGTTACTCATATCAATGGCATAATGAACTAGTGAGCAATAATAATAAATCTCGGATGACAACACTTCCTCAAAACAATCATAATATGATATAACAAGATGGTATCTCGCTAGCCCTTTCTGAGACCGCAAAACATAAATGCAGAGTACCTCTGAAGATCAAGGACTGACTAAACATTGTAATTCATGGTAAAAGAGATCCAGTCATACTCAATGTAAACTAATAGTAATGCATGCAAATGACAGCGGTGCTCTCCAACTGGTGCTTTTTAATAAGAGGATGATGACTCAACATAAAAGTAAATAGATAGGCCCTTCGCAGAGGGAAGCATGGATTTGTAGAGGTGCCAGAGCTCGAATTTGAAATAGAGATAAATAATATTTTGAGCGGCATACTTTCGTTGTCAACATAACAACCGAGAGATCTCGATATCTTCCATGCTACACACATTAGAGGTGGTTCCCAAGCAGAATGGTAAAGTTTATACTCCCCCACCACCAGCAAGCATCAATCCATGGCTTGCCCGAAACAACGGGTGCCTCCAACTAACAACAGTCCTGGGGGAGTTTTGTGTGCAATTATTTTGATTTAATCATGGGATTGGGCATCCCGGTGACCAGCCATTTTCTCGTGAGTGAGGAGCGGATTCCACTCCTCGTGAGAATAACCCGCCTAGCATGGAAGATACAGACAGCCCTAGTTGATACATGAGCTATTCGAGCATACAAAACAGAATTTCATTTGAAGGTTTAGAGTTTGGCACATACAAATTTACTTGGAACGGCAGGTATATACCGCATATAGGAAGGTATGGTGGACTCATATGGAATAACTTTGGGGTTTATGGAAGTGGATGCACAAGCAGTATTCCCGCTTAGTACAAGTGAAGGCTAGAAAAAGACTGGGAAGCGACTAACTAGAGGGCGGCAACAGTCATGAACATGCATTAAAATTAATAACATTGAGTGCAAGCATGAGTAGGATATAATCCACCATGAACATAAATATTGCGGAGGCTATGTTGATTTTGTTTCAACTACATGCGTGAGCATGTGCCAAGCCGAGCCACTCGAATCGTTCAAAGGAGGATACCACCCTATCATACCACATCACAACCATTTTAATAGCATGTTGGCACGCAAGGTAAACCATTATAAACTCCTAGCTAATTAAGTATGGCATAAGCAACTATAATCTCTAATTGTCATTGCAAACATGTTTCATTCATAATAGGCTGAATCAGGAACGATGAACTAATCATATTTACAAAAACAAGATAGGTCGAGTTCATACTAGCTTCTCTCATCTCAGTCAGTCCATCATATATTGTCATTATTGCCTTTCACTTGCACGACCGAACGGTATGGATAATAATAATAGTGCACGTGCATTGGACTAAGCTGGAATCTGCAGGCATTTAATACACAGGAGAAGACAAGGTAATATGGGCTCTTTGTTAAATCAACAATAATGCATATGAGAGCCAGTCCAACATTTTCATCATTGTCTTCTCCTCTCGACCCCCAAAGAAAAGAAATAAAACTATTTACGCGGGAAAGCTCCCAACAAGCAAAAGAAGAAAGAGAAATATTTTTGGGTTTTCTTTTAATTATTACTACTAGAGGCATGGAAAGTAAACTAGCTAAAAGCTACAACTAATTTTTTTTGGTTTTTCTTAAGGTTTTTCAAACACACAACAAGAAGGCTTAAAACAGAAAATAAACTAGCATGGATGGTACAATGAAAAATATGAGCACCGACAACTGGCATGAGTGTGTGAACATGAGTGTGTGAACATGAATGTAACGTCGGTGAGAAATGTTGGAAATATGCCCTAGAGGCAATAATAAATGGTTATTATTATATTTCTTTGTTCATGGTAATTGTCTATTGTTCATGCTATAATTGTATTGTCCGGAAATCGTAATACATGTGTGAATACATAGACCACAACGTGTCCCTAGTAAGCCTCTAGTTGACTAGCTCGTGGATCAACAGATAGTCATGGTTTCCTGACTATGGACATTGGATGTCATTGATAACGGGATCACATCATTAGGAGAATGATGTGATGGACAAGACCCAATCCTAAGCATAGCATAAAAGATCGTGTAGTTTCGTTTGCTAGAGCTTTTCCAATGTCAAGTATCTTTTCCTTAGACCATGAGATCGTGCAACTCCCGGATACCGTAGGAGTGCTTTGGGTGTGCCAAACGTCACAACGTAACTGGGTGACTATAAAGGTGCACTACGGGTATCTCCGAAAGTGTCTGTTGGGTTGGCACGGATCGAGACTGGGATTTGTCACTCCGTGTGACGGAGAGGTATCTCTGGGCCCACTCGGTAATGCATCATCATAATGAGCTCAATGTGACTAAGGCGTTAGTCACGGGATCATGCATTGCGGTACGATTAAAGAGACTTGCCGGTAACGAGATTGAACAAGGTATTGGGATACCGACGATCGAATCTCGGGCAAGTAACATACCGATTGACAAAGGGAATTGCATACGGGATTGATTGAATCCTCGACACCGTGGTTCATCCGATGAGATCATCGTGGAACATGTGGGAGCCAACATGGGTATCCAGATCCCGCTGTTGGTTATTGACCGGAGAGGCGTCTCGGTCATGTCTGCATGTCTCCCGAACCCGTAGGGTCTACACACTTAAGGTTCGGTGACGCTAGGGTTGTAGAGATATATGTATGCGGAAACCCGAAAGTTGTTCGGAGTCCCGGATGAGATCCCGGACGTCACGAGAGGTTCCGGAATGGTCCGGAGGTGAAGAATTATATATAGGAAGTCCAGTTTCGGCCACCGGGAAAGTTTCGGGGGTTACCGGTATTGTACCGGGACCACCGGAAGGGTCCCGGGGGTCCACCGGGTGGGGCCTGTTGGGAATCGTAGCATAATTTAAAATTTTCCTACGCTCACCAAGATGCATCTATGGAGTCTACTAGCAACGAGGGGAAAGGAGTGGATCTACATACCCTTGTAGATCGCGAGCGGAAGCGTTCCAATGAACGTGGATGACGGAGTCGTACTCGCCGTGATCCAAATCACCGATGACCGAGTGTCGAACGGACGGCACCTCCGCGTTCAACACACGTACGGTGCAGCGACGTCTCCTCCTTCTTGATCCAGCAAGGGGGAAGGAGAGGTTGATGGAGATCCAACAGCACGACGGCGTGGTGGTGGATGTAGCGGGTCTCCGGCAGGGCTTCGCCGAGCTTCTGCGAGAGAGAGAGAGGTGTTGCAGGGGAGGAGGGAGGCGCCCAAGGCTTAGATCTTGCTGCCCTCCCTTCCCCCCACTATATATAGGGCCAAGGGAGAGGGGGGGGCGCAGCCTTGCCCCTTCCTTCAAGGAAGGGTGCGGCCAGGGGGGAGTCCTTCCCCCCCAAGGCACCTCGGAGGTGCCTTCCCCCTTTAGGACTCTCCCTTCTTTCTTATCTCTTGCGCATGGGCCTCTTGGGGCTGGTGCCCTTGGCCCATATAGGCCAAGGCGCACCCCTTACAGCCCATGTGGCCCCCCGGGGCTGGTGGACCCTCGGACCCCTTTCGGCACTCCCGGTACAATACCGATAAAGCGCGAAACTTTTCCGGCGACCAAAATAAGACTTCCCATATATAAATCTTTACCTCCGGACCATTCCGGAACCTCTCGTGACGTCCGGGATCTCATCCGGGACTCCGAACAACTTTCGGGTTTCCGCATACATATATCTCTACAACCCTAGCGTCACCGGACCTTAAGTGTGTAGACCCTACGGGTTCGGGAGACATGCAGACATGACCGAGACGCCTCTCCGGTCAATAACCAACAGCGGGATCTGGATACCCATGTTGGCTCCCACATGTTCCACGATGATATCATCGGGTGAACCACGGTGTCGAGGATTCAATCAATCTGTATGCAATTCCCTTTGTCAATCGGTATGTTACTTGCCCGAGATTCGATCGTCGGTATCCCAATACCTAGTTCAATCTCGTTACCGGCAAGTCTCTTTACTCGTACCGTAATGCATGATCCCGTGACTAACGCCTTAGTCACATTGAGCTCATTATGATGATGCATTACCGAGTGGGCCCAGAGATACCTCTCCGTTTACACGGAGTGACAAATCCCAGTCTCGATCCGTGCCAACCCAACAGACACTTTCGGAGATACCCGTAATGCACCTTTATAGTCACCCAGTTACGTTGTGACGTTTGGCACACCCAAAGCACTCATACGGTATCCGGGAGTTGCACGATCTCATGGTCTAAGGAAAAGATACTTGACATTGGAAAAGCTCTAGCAAACGAAACTACACGATCTTTTATGCTATGCTTAAGTTGGGTCTTGTCCATCACATCATTCTCCTAATGATGTGATCCCGTTATCAATGACATCCAATGTCCATAGTCAGGAAACCATGACTATCTGTTGATCAACGAGCTAGTCAACTAGAGGCTTACTAGGGACAGGTTGTGGTCTATGTATTCACACATGTATTATGATTTCCGGACAATACAATTATAGCACGAATAATAGACTATTATCATGAACACAGAAATATAATAATAACCATTTATTATTGCCTCTAGGGCATATTTCCAACAATTGCCCTTGCGAAGGAGCCCAGGTTTCACAGGAAGACCAGGCATATCAAGCGTCGCTTCAACTCCATTCGTGAAAGTGTTCAAAATGGAGACATAGATATTTGTAAAGTACATACGGACCTGAATGTAGCAGATCCGTTGACTAAACCTCTCCCTAGGGCAAAACATGATCAACACCAGGACGCAATGGGTGTTCGATTCATCACAATGTAACTAGATTATTGACTCTAGTGCAAGTGGGAGACTGTTGGAAATATGCCCTAGAGGCAATAATAAATGGTTATTATTATATTTCTTTGTTCATGATAATCGTCTATTGTTCATGCTATAATTGTATTGTCCGGAAATCGTAATACATGTGTGAACACATAGACCACAACGTGTCCCTAGTAAGCCTCTAGTTGACTAGCTCGTTGATCAACAGATAGTCATGGTTTCCTGACTATGGACATTGGATGTCATTGATAACGGGATCACATCATTAGGAGAATGATGTGATGGACAAGACCCAATCCTAAGCATAGCATAAAAGATCGTGTAGTTTCGTTTGCTAGAGCTTTTCCAATGTCAGGTATCTATTCCTTAGACCATGAGATCGTGCAACTCCCGGATACCGTAGGAGTGCTTTGGGTGTGCCAAACGTCACAACGTAACTGGGTGACTATAAAGGTACACTGCGGGTATCTCCGAAAGTGTCTGTTGGGTTGGCACGGATCGAGACTGGGATTTGTCACTCCGTATGACGGAGAGGTATCTCTGGGCCCACTCGGTAATGCATCATCATAATGAGCTCAATGTGACTAAGGCGTTAGTCACGGGATCATGCATTGCGGTACGAGTAAAGAGACTTGCCGGTAACGAGATTGAACAAGGTATTGGGATACCGACGATCGAATCTCGGGCAAGTAACATACCGATTGACAAAGGGAATTGTATACGGGATTGATTGAATTCTCGACATCGTGGTTCATCCGATGAGATCATCGTGGAACATGTGGGAGCCAACATGGGTATCCAGATCCCGCTGTTGGTTATTGACCGGAGAGGCGTCTCGGTCATGTCTGCATGTCTCCCGAACCCGTAGGGTCTACACACTTAAGGTTCGGTGACGCTAGGGTTGTAGAGATATGTGTATGCGGAAACCCGAAAGTTGTTCGGAGTCCCGGATGAGATCCCGGACGTCACGAGGTGTAACACCCACGATGCGGCTATATCTCCCACGTGTCGAGGCACGACTTAGAGGCATAACCGCATTGTGGTTTTGTCGCAAGAAGGGTCATCTTCACACAATCCCATGTAATGAACAAGAATGGGATAAAGAGTTGGCTTACAATCGCCACTTCACACAATACATAAATAAAACATACATCATTCAGAGTACACACATAGGTCCGACTACGGAACCAAAATAAAAGAAGACAACCCAACTGCTAGATCCCCGATCGTCCCAACTGGGCTCCACTACTGATCAAAATGAAAAGAAAACAACACAACGAACAAGATCTTCATCGAGCTCCCACTTGAGCTCAGTTGCGTCACCTGCACTGGTATCATCGGCACCTGCAACTGTTTTGGAAGTATCTGTGAGTCACGAGGACTCAGCAATCTCACACTCGCGAGATCAAGACTATTTAAGCTTAAGGGTAGGAAAGGGGAAGGTGGTGAGGTTGCAGCAGCGACTAAGCATATATGGTGGCTAACATACGCAAAGGAGAGCGAGAAGAGAAGCAACGGAACGGTCGTGAACTAGCAATGATCAAGAAGTGATCCTGAACTCCTACTTACGTCAAACATAACCCAGAAACCGTGTTCACTTCCCGGACTCCGCCGAGAAGAGACCATCACGGCTACACACGCGGTTGATGCGTTTTAATTAAGGTCAAGTGTCAAGTTATCTACTACCGGATATTAACAAATTCCCATCTGCCACATAACCGCGGGCACGGCTTTCGAAAGATAACACCCTACAGGGGTGTCCCAACTTAGCCCATCATAAGCTCTCACGGTCAACGAAGGATAAACCTTCTCCCAGGAAGACCCGATCAGTCTCTGAATCCCGGTTACAAGACATTTCGACGATGGTAAAACAAAACCAGCAAAGCCGCCCGAATGTGCCGACAAATCCCGATAGGAGCTGCACATATCTCGTTCTCAGGGTACACCGGATGAGCCAGACGTCGGGTTGGCATAGACCCTGGTTGCCCAGGGGGCGCCGGACATCGCTCGGTTTGGACCAGCACTTGGAGAAGCACTGGCCCGGGGGGTAAAATAAGATGACCCTCGAGAGAGCGACTCCCTAGGGAAAAGAAATAGGCTAGGCAAATGGTAAAACCAAGGTTGGGCCTTGCTGGAAGAGTTTTATTCAAAGCGAACTGTCAAGGGGGTCCCATAAATCACCCAACCGCGTAAGGGACGCAAAATCAAGGAACATAACACCGGTAAGATGGAAACTAGGGCGGCAAGAGTGGAACAAAACACCAGGCATAAGGCCGAGCCTTCCACCCTTTACCAAGTATATAGATGCATTAATTAAATGAGAGATATTGTGATATCCCAACATAAACATAATCCAACATGGAGCAATCTTCATCTTCACCTGCAACTAGCAACACTATAAGAAGGGGCTGAGCAAAGCGGTAACATAGTCAAACAACGGTTTGCTAGGAAGGGTGACAAAGGTTAGAGGTTCATGGCAATTTGGGAGGCTTGATAAGCAAGTGGAAGGTAGCGCGGCATAGCAATAGAGCGAACAACTAGCAAGCAAAGATAGAAGTGATTTCGAGGGTATGGTCATCTTGCCTGAGATCCCGCAAGGAAGAAGATCGAGTCCATGAAGAAGACAAACGGACGGAGTCGAACGAATCCTCACACTCCGGAAAGAAACCGAAGCTAACGAGAGAAGCAAACCAGAAAGAAACAAACAACATAGTAAACAACCACCACATACACATGGCATGATGCACAAACAAGTATGATGCATGTCCGGTTTAAATATGCATGGCAAAGTGCAACAAACAATACTACAAATTAAGTGGAGTTCAATATGCAACGAGTTGCATATTGACGAAACACCACATCAATTATTTAGTTCTCTCTCGGTCATGTACCCAACAATATTAAATGTTGATTAACATGGCAAGAGGTAAAGCATGAGGAAACTACCTATTTAAGCAATTTTAAATGAGGCCGGAACAACAAACAACAATTTCCGGAAAATCCTCATGACATTAGCAATTTTAATGCAAACATCAATTGTAGACATTTTAAATGTTGTTATCATGATGCGGATGACAATGCAAGTTTTAATCAATTTTATAAAACGTGGACAAGAGCATGTTATGAAGCATTTGGTCACCATGGCGGAAGGAAGGGGTGCCACGGCAACGAATCCGAAAATGGTGCCACGAAAACATATCGGTTCCGGTAGCTCACGGAGATACCGGCACAAGGAGAATTGTGCGGATGTGTGAAACACGCAAGAGAATGGTGGGGTGCTCCCGGTTACCGGGTTCCCACGGAACGGCGGGATGGCAAACGAGGAACGTGCAAGGACCGATTTGGACATGGTGCAAACACGGGCATCTCATACAACACATCACAAGCGCTCGTCCACGGGTCATCGTCTCGGGGTTATACCTTCGAAGTATGCATTTACGGAGTGGGTCGGGTTCGACGGTAGTGGAAGTAGTTGTTCACGGGTCGCCGAGGGAAGTAGTGGTACACGAAGGTAGTCGAACTTGACGGCGGTAGTGGTACACGTTTTCGTAGATATTCGAGTCAACGGTAGCGGTACTTGGTGAATCCCGAAACGGTCTTGGCGTCTTCGCGCGTAGGGGTACTTGGTGATTCCGTAGACGGCGGTAGAGGTACTTGACGCGTTGTTGTGGTACTTGGCAAAATTCACAGAGAAGATGCTTGGCGGTCCGGGTACGGTCCTTGGCGATCTTGTCAATCTTGATGGTCCAAACAAAGCAACACAAGGGCCTCGGGTGACAGCGACGACGAACAAAACCCATGGAGAAGCGGGGGTGCAGAGGCGTTTGAAAACGGACTTGGCGTTCCTGGAAGAAGATGGTGGCGGCTGGAACTTGCGGCTGGGTCGACGGAGCAAGCAGCAGCCACAGCGGCGCTGAGGATCTCGAGGCCGAGCCCAGGCCATGGAGCTTGGGGCTCCTGTGGTGGCAACGAAGACGGGCAGCAGCGCTCCTGGTCGCAGCGGCCTTGGCGCGACGGAGGTGGAACACAGGAGGGGGCGGAGCAGAGCAGGCGCAAGGTAATGCCGGATCCAGGCAGAGCAGGCGGCGGAACGGGAGCTTCGGGCGGTGATCCATGGCGGTCTCCCGCCTCCTGGTCGCCGGCGGCGGCGCCGGTCCTCGAACGACAAGGCGAGGAGAAGGAGCACGGGGAGGCGGCTCCATGGACTTGGCGAGGCGGCGGGGAACCGAGTCGATCCAGCCGGAGTTGAGGCAGAGGAGCAGCGGGGCGAAGGAGAGGCCGCTGGAGTTGGCCGCTCCGGTGGGGGTCGGAGGTGGAGTGGCAGGAGGCGCGGCGGCGCTGAGGGAGGACGAGAGGGAGAGGGTGAGTGCCGACCGGGAGGGCTAGGGTTAAGGAGCAGGGGCTGGTAGGCCTCGGTGCAAATGGGCCTTGGGCCAAATGGAGCGGCTGGCTGCTGGACTCCCTTCTCTCTCACACTCTAAAGAAAAATAAAACAAAACAGTGATAAGAAAAGAAAAGAAAGAGAGGTTAGGGGAAGAAGTTGGGCACGCGGATAATTTTCCTGGACTCACCAAAATGTGCTTGTTCCGAGAGAATAGAAAAGGCCATGATTGAAAGATTTAAATTCAAACTCATTTGATTTAAATTCAACTGATTTGAATAGGAAGTGAGGGTTGGGAAGGTCCAAAAATGTTCGGATTTTTGGTGGAGCTCCAGAATATGATGAAAGAATATATGGCAAGGTTGGAGACCAAGAATTAAGATAACAAAGGCATTGGGATAATTTGCAAGTGTGTTATGGTGATTTCCAAATTAAAGAAATATTTAATATAGCTCCCTAATATTGGGAGGATATGTTATAAATAGAAGTCACCCTTCCCTCGATTTAAATGGATCGAAGATCCATACAATTTATTTAGTTGAGTTTTTATGCAAAGATCAAAGACATGAAGGCATGATGACATGATGCAATGCAAAAATAAAAGAGCAAGCACCAGAAGAAACACACGGTGATCACGAAAAAAAGGAAGCCTTCTGAAGCGTCGGTCTCGAGGCGTTACACGAGGAGTTCCGGAATGGTCCGGAGGTGAAGAATTATATATAGGAAGTCAAATTTCGGCCACCGGGAAGGTTTCGGGGGTTACCGGTATTGTACCGGGACCACCGGAAGGGTCCCGGGGGTCCACCGGGTGGGGCCACCTATCCCGGAGGGCCCCGTGGGCTGAAGTGGGAAGGGAACCAGCCCCTAGTGGGCTGGGCGCCCCCCCATGGGCCTCCCCCTGCGCCTAGGGTTGGAAACCCTAGGGTGGGGGGCGCCGCACTTGCCTTGGGGGGCAAGGCACCCCCCTTGGCCGCCGCCCCCCTCTAGATGGGTTGTGGCCGGTGCCCCCCCTCCCAGGGGGCCTATATAAAGGGGGGAGGGAGGGCAGAAATATCTCAGCCTTGGGCGCCTCCCTCCTCCCTTGCTACACCTCTCTCTCTCTCGTAGAAGCTCGGCGAAGCCCTGCCGACATCCCGCTACATCTACCACCACGCCGTCGTGCTGCTGGATCTCCATCAACCTCTCCTTCCCCCTTGCTAGATCAAGAAGGAGGAGACGTTGCTGCACCGTACGTGTGTTGAACGCGGAGGTGCCGTCCGTTCGGCAATCGGTCATCAGTGATTTGAATCACGGCGAGTACGACTCCGTCATCCACGTTCATTGGAACGCTTCCGCTCGCGATCTACAAGGGTATGTAGATGCACTCCTTTCCCCTCGTTGCTAGTATACTCCATAGATGCATCTTGGTGAGCGTAGGAAAATTTTAAAATTATGCTACGAATCCCAACAGTGGCATCATGAGCCAGGCCTATGCGTAGTTACTATGCACGAGTAGAACACAAAGAAGTTGTGGGCGTTGATGTTGCCAATTCTTCTTACCGCTACTATTCGTTTCTTGTTTCGGCGGCATTGTAGGATGAAGCGGCCCGGACCGACCTTACACGTACGCTTACGTGAGACAGGTTCCACCGACTGACATGCACTAGATGCATAAGGTGGCTAGCGGGTGTCTGTCTCTCCTACTTTAGTCGGAAAGGATTCGATGAAAAGGGTCCTTATGAAGGGTAAATAGAAATTGGCAAATCACGTTGTGGTCATACGTAGGTAAGAAACGTTCTTGCTAGAAACCTACAAACCACGTAAAAACTTACAACAACTATTAGAGGACGTCTAACTTGTTTTTGCAGCATGTGCTATGTGATGTGATATGGCCAGAAGATGTGATGAATGATATATGTGATGTATGAGATTGATCATATTCTTGTAATAGGAATCACGACTTGCATGTCGATGAGTTTGACAACCGGCAGGAGCCATAGGAGTTGTCTTTATTATTTTGTATGACCTGCGTGTCATTAATAACGCCATGTAAATTACTTTACTTTGTTGCTAAACGCGTTAGCCATAGAAGTAGAAGTAATCGTTGGCGTGACGACTTCATGAAGACACAATGATGGAGATCATGATGATGGAGATCATGGTGTCATGCCGGTGACGAAGATGATCATGGTGCCCCGAAGATGGAGATCAAAGGAGCATGATGATATTGGCCATATCATGTCACTATTTGATTGCATGTGATGTTTATCATGTCTTTGCATCTTATTTGCTTAGAACGACGGTAGTAAGTAAGATGATCCCTTATGATAATTTCAACAAAAGTGTTCCCCCTAACTGTGCACCGTTGCGAAGGTTCGTTGTTTCGAAGCACCACGTGATGATCGGGTGTGATAGATTCTAACGTTCAAATACAACGGGTGTTGACGAGCCTAGCATGTACAGACATGGCCTCGGAACACACGCAATACACTTAGGTTGACTTGACGAGCCTAGCATGTATAGACATGGCCTCGGAACACGGAGGACCGAAAGGTCGAGCATGAGTCGTATAGAAGATACGATCAACATGGAGATGTTCACCGATCTTGACTAGTCCGTCTCACGTGATGATCGGACACGGCCTAGTTAACTCGGATCATGTTTCACTTAGATGACTGGAGGGATGTCTATCTGAGTGGGAGTTCATTGAGTAATTTGATTAGATGAACTTAATTATCATGAACTTAGTCTAAAATCTTTACACTATGTCTTGTAGATCAAATGGCCAACGTTGTCCTCAATTTCAACGCGTTCCTAGAGAAAACCAAGCTGAAAGATTATGGCAGCAACTATACGGACTGGGTCCGGAACCTGAGGATCATCCTCATAGTAGCCAAGAAAGATTATGTCTTAGAAGCACCGCTAGGTGAAGCACCAATCCCAGAGAACCAAGACGTTATGAACGCTTGGCAATCACATGCTGATGATTACTCCCTCGTTCAGTGCGGCATGCTTTACAGCTTAGAACCGGGTCTCCAAAAGCGTTTTGAGAAACATGGAGCATATGAGATGTTCGAGGAGCTGAAAATGGTTTTCCAAGCTCATGCCCGGGTCGAGAGATATGATGTCTCCGACAAGTTCTTCAGCTGTAAAATGGAGGAGAATAGTTCTGTTAGTGAGCACATACTCAGAATGTCTGGGTTAGACAACCGCTTATCCCAGCTGGGAGTTAATCTCCCGGATGACGCGGTCATTGACAGAATCCTCCAGTCGCTTCCACCAAGCTACAAGAGCTCTGTGATGAACTTCAATATGCAGGGGATGGAAAAGACCATTCCTGAGGTATATTCAATGCTGAAATCAGCGGAGGTGGAGATCAGAAAAGAACATCAAGTGTTGATGGTGAATAAAACCACTAAGTTCAAGAAGGGCAAGGGTAAGAAGAACTTCAAGAAGGACGGCAAGGGAGTTGCCGCGCCCGGTAAGCCAGTTACTGGGAAGAAGTCGAACAATGGACCCAAACCCGAGACTGAGTGCTTTTATTGCAAGGGAAGTGGTCACTGGAAGCGGAACTGCCCCAAATACTTAGCGGACAAGAAGAAGGCCGGCAACACCAAAGGTATATGTGATATACATGTAATTGATGTGTACCTTACCAGTACTCGTAGTAGCTCCTGGGTATTTGATACCGGTGCGGTTGCTCATATTTGTAACTCAAAACAGGAACTACGGAATAAACGGAGACTGGCGAAGGACGAGGTGACGATGCGCTTCGGGAATGGTTCCAAGGTCGATGTGATCCCGTCGGCACGCTACCTCTGCATCTACCCATGGGATTAGTTTTAAACCTCAATAATTGTTATTTAGTGCCAGCTTTGAGCATGAACATTGTATCTGGATCTCGTTTAATTCGAGATGGCTACTCATTTAAATCCGAGAATAATGGTTGTTCTATTTATTTGAGAGATATGTTTTATGGTCATGCCCCGCTGGTCAATGGTTTATTTTTGATGAATCTCGAACGTGATGTTACACATGTTCATAGTGTGAATACCAAAAGATGTAAAGTTGATAACGATAGTCCCACATACTTGTGGCACTGCCGCCTTGGTCACATTGGTGTCAAGCGCATGAAGAAGCTCCATGCAGATGGACTTTTGGAGTCTCTTGATTACGAATCATTTGACACGTGCGAACCATGCCTCATGGGTAAGATGACCAAGACTCCGTTCTCCGGAACAATGGAGCGAGCAACCAACTTATTGGAAATCATACATACCGATGTGTGCGGTCCAATGAGTGTTGAGGCTCGCGGAGGATATCGTTATGTTCTCACTCTCACTGATGACTTAAGTAGTTATGGGTATGTCTACCTAATGAAACACAAGTCTGAAACCTTTGAAAAGTTCAAGGAATTTCAGAGTGAGGTTGAGAATCAACGTGACAGGAAAATAAAATTCTTACAATCAGATCGTGGTGGAGAATATTTAAGTCACGAGTTTGGTACACACTTAAGGAAAGGTGGAATAGTTTCACAACTCACGCCGCCTGGAACACCTCAAAGAAACGGTGTGTCCGAACGTCGTAATCACACTCTATTGGATATGGTGCGATCTATGATGTCTCTTACCGATTTACCGCTCTCGTTTTGGGGCTATGCTTTAGAGACTGCCGCATTCACTTTAAATAGGGCTCCGTCGAAATCCGTTGAGACGACACCGTATGAATTATGGTTTGGGAAGAAACCTAAGCTGTCGTTTCTAAAAGTTTGGGGATGCGATGCTTATGTCAAGAAACGTCAACCTGAAAAGCTCGAACCCAAGTCGGAAAAATGCGTCTTCATAGGATACCCCAAGGAAATTATTGGGTATACCTTCTACCTCAAATCCGAAGGCAAGATCTTCGTTGCCAAGAACGGGTCCTTTCTGGAGAAGGAGTTTCTCTCGAAAGAATTGAGTGGGAGGAAAGTGGAACTTGATGAGGTGATAGTCACCCCTACCGAACCGGAAAGTAGCGCAGCGCGGGAAAATGTTCCTGTGGTGCCTACACCGACTGGGGAGGAAGTTAATGATGATGTTCATGAAGCTTCGGATCAAGTTACTACTGAACTTCGTAGGTCCACAAGGACACGTTCCGCACCAGAGTGGTACGGCAACCCTGTCCTGGAAATCATGTTGTTAGACAACGGTGAACCTTCGAACTATGAAGAAGCGATGGCGGGCCCGGATTCTGACAAATGGCTAGAAGCCATGAAATCCGAGATAGGATCCATGTATGAAAACGAAGTATGGACTTTGACTGACTTGCCCGATGATCGGCGAGCCATAGAAAACAAGTGGATCTTTAAGAAGAAGACAGACGCGGATGGTAATGTGACCATCTATAAGGCTCGACTTGTCGCTAAGGGTTATCGACAAGTTCAAGGGGTTGACTACGATGAGACGTTCTCACCCGTAGCAAAGCTGAAGTCCGTCCGAATCATGTTAGCAATTGCCGCATACTATGATTATGAGATATGGCAGATGGACGTCAAAACGGCATTCCTTAACGGCTTCCTTAAGGAAGAGTTGTATATGATGCAGCCGGAAGGTTTTGTCGATCCTAAGAATGCTAACAAAGTATGCAAGCTCCAGCGCTCAATCTATGGGCTGGTGCAAGCATCTCGGAGTTGGAACATTCGCTTTGATGAGATGATCAAAGCGTTTGGGTTTACACAGACTTATGGAGAAGCCTGTGTTTACAAGAAAGTGAGTGGGAGCTCTGTAGCATTTCTCTTGTTATATGTGGATGACATACTATTGATGGGAAATGATATAGAATTCTTGGAAAGTGTAAAGGCCTATTTGAATAAGTGTTTTTCAATAAAGGACCTTGGAGAAGCTGCTTATATATTAGGCATCAAGATCTATAGAGATAGATCAAGACGCCTCATTGGTCTTTCACAGAGTACATACCTTGACAAGATATTGAAGAAGTTCAATATGGATCAGTCCAAGAAGGGGTTCTTGCCTGTATTGCAAGGTGTGCAATTGAACACGACTCAATGCCCGACCACGGCAGAAGATAGAGAAAATATGAGTGTCATCCCCTATGCCTCGGCCATAGGGTCTATTATGTATGCCATGCTGTGTACCAGACCTGATGTAAACCTTGCCGTAAGTTTGGTAGGAAGATACCAAAGTAATCCCGGCATGGAACACTGGACAGCGGTCAAGAATATCCTAAAGTACCTGAAAAGGACTAAGGATATGTTTCTCGTTTATGGAGGTGACGAAGAGCTCGTCGTAAAGGGTTACGTCGACGCTAGCTTCGACACAGATCTGGATGACTCGAAGTCACAAACCGGATACGTGTATATTTTGAATGGAGGAGCAGTAAGCTAGTGCAGTTGCAAGCAAAGCGTCGTGGCGGGATCTACATGTGAAGCGGAGTACATGGCGGCCTCGGAGGCAGCACAGGAAGCAGTCTGGATGAAGGAGTTCATTACCGACCTAGGGGTGATTCCCAATGCGTCGGGCCCGATGACTCTCTTCTGTGACAACACTGGAGCTATTGCCCTTGCGAAGGAGCCCAGGTTTCACAGGAAGACCACGCATATCAAGCGTCGCTTCAACTCCATTCGTGAAAGTGTTCAAAATGGAGACATAGATATTTGTAAAGTACATACGGACCTGAATGTAGCAGATCCGTTGACTAAACCTCTCCCTAGAGCAAAACATGATCAACACCAGGACGCAATGGGTGTTCGATTCATCACAATGTAACTAGATTATTGACTCTAGTGCAAGTGGGAGACTGTTGGAAATATGCCCTAGAGGCAATAATAAATGGTTATTATTATATTTCTTTGTTCATGGTAATTGTCTATTGTTCATGCTATAATTGTATTGTCCGAAAATCGTAATACATGTGTGAATACATAGACCACAACGTGTCCCTAGTAAGCCTCTAGTTGACTAGCTCGTTGATCAACAGTTAGTCATGGTTTCTTGACTATGGACATTGGATGTCATTGATAACGGGATCACATCATTAGGAGAATGATGTGATGGACAAGACCCAATCCTAAGCATAGCATAAAAGATCGTGTAGTTTCGTTTGCTAGAGCTTTTCCAATGTCAAGTATCTTTTCCTTAGACCATGAGATCGTGCAACTCCCGGATACCGTAGGAGTGCTTTGGGTGTGCCAAATGTCACAACGTAACTGGGTGACTATAAAGGTGCACTACGGGTATCTCCGAGAGTGTCTGTTGGGTTGGCACGGATCGAGACTGGGATTTGTCACTCCGTGTGACGGAGAGGTATCTCTGGGCCCACTCGGTAATGCGTCATCATAATGAGCTCAATGTGACTAAGGCGTTAGTCACGGGATCATGCATTGCGGTACGAGTAAAGAGACTTGCCGGTAACGAGATTGAACAAGGTATTGGGATACCGACGATCGAATCTCGGGCAAGTAACATACCGATTGACAAAGGGAATTGTATACGGGATTGATTGAATCCTCGACATCGTGGTTCATCCGATGAGATCATCGTGGAACATGTGGGAGCCAACATGGGTATCCAGATCCCGCTGTTGGTTATTGACCGGAGAGGCGTCTTGGTCATGTCTGCATGTCTCCCGAACCCGTAGGGTCTACACACTTAAGGTTCGGTGACGCTAGGGTTGTAGAGATATGTGTATGCGGAAACCCGAAAGTTGTTCGGAGTCCTGGATGAGATCCCGGACATCACGAGGAGTTCCGGAATGGTCCGGAGGTGAAGAATTATATATAGGAAGTCAAGTTTCGGCCACCGGGAAGGTTTCGGGGGTTACCGGTATTGTACCGGGACCACCGGAAGGGTCCCGGGGGTCCACCGGGTGGGGCCACCTATCCCGGAGGGCCCCGTGGGCTGAAGTGGGAAGGGAACCAGCCCCTAGTGGGCTGGGCGCCCCCCATGGGCCTCCCCCCTGCGCCTAGGGTTGGAAACCCTAGGGTGGGGGCGCCCCACTTGCCTTGGGGGGCAAGGCACCCTCCTTGGCCGCCGCCCCCCCTCTAGATGGGTTGTGGCCGGCGCCCCCCTCCCAGGGGGCCTATATAAAGGGGGGCAGGGAGGGCAGAAATATCTTAGCCTTGGGCGCCTCCCTCCTCCCTGGCTACACCTCTCTCTCTCTCGTAGAAGCTCGGCGAAGCCCTGCCGACATCCCGCTACATCCACCACCACGCCTCGTGCTGCTGGATCTCCATCAACCTCTCCTTCCCCCTTGCTGGATCAAGAAGGAGGAGACGTTGCTGCACCGTACGTGTGTTGAACGCGGAGGTGCCGTCCGTTCGGCACTCGGTCATCGGTGATTTGAATCACGACGAGTACGACTCCGTCATCCACGTTCATTGGAACGCTTCCGCTCGCGATCTACAAGGGTATGTAGATGCACTCCTTTCCCCTCGTTGCTAGTATACTCCATAGATGCATCTTGGTGAGCGTAGGAAATTTTTAAAATTATGCTACGAATCCCAACAAGAAATACGTACTCCTCCAAGCTTAGGCTTTTGGCCTAAGTCGGTCTATGTCCACGGATCAAAGTGGTCCTCTCCAGTGTACTGAGGAGGATCCTCGGGGCGCCACTGGTTAGCGAGCTCCTCCGCATCCCACTGAAAAACAGACTGCCGATAAGGGTCAAGTGGTGGTTCCGGTTCAGCCTCTGGAGCGGGTGTCACACTCAGGTATGCATGAATGGCCTCTCGCAAAATGAGGTATGTGCCTGAAAATATGTTAAACTAAGAGGGCGCAGGCAAGGTAATAATCTCACAATAATTTTTATCAAATATCAATTTATACTTAAGCATCTTCTTCTTATCTTTAACAATAAAATCATGTGCTACCATACTCTTATAATCTAGAAAAATAGGAGGCAGCAACTTTTCCTCTTTCTCATAATGCCTAATAGGTATGTTAAAATGTGCAGCAAGGCGCGAAGCAAAGATGCCTCCAAAGATGGGACCCTTTGTACGGTTCAAATTTAACCGTTTAGCAACAATAGCGCCTAAACTGAAAGTAGTATCACGAAACAAGGAAAATGGCGCAAAATAACAATATCAGGGGCACTAAGGTTTCCACTATTCCCACGACCAATTAAGCGTCTACTAGCAAATATTGCAAAGTAACGTAGAACAGGAAAATGTATGCTAGTGATCCTTGCATAGGAAACTTTCCTCTTTTCCCCTACAGCAATCATATCAATAAACCCTTCCACATCATTACAATGTGGTTCCTCTATGCTGCCCGCAAAGGGTAACTTGCAAACCGCACAAAAATCATAAAGTGACATCTCCTTAAACTCATCATATAAATAAAAATCCACCGAAGGTGAAGATCTCCTAGCCTGGAAATGAAAATTTTGCATGAAAATATTAGTGAGGAGGAGATACTGTTCACGCTGGTCGTGGAGGAAGTCGACGAGGCCCACATTCTCAGCCAAAGAATAAAAATCATCATGAATCCCGGCTGCTCTCAAGAATTCATCACAAGGCCATTCACACGGACGAACTTCCGCGGTGCGAGGAAGATTATATTTGGGTTTCTTATTCTCTTCACTTTGCTTATCCTTCGAGCTTGGGCTCGAAGAGCCTCTCAAAAATCTCTTCATCATTTTCTGAAGATTTCTGAAATTTTTAGTAACTCAAAATAAAAGTGAACCAAACTCAAGAAGATTGATAGCAACTACTCCCACAAGTGCCTAGAGACTATATCATGCATTAGAACTACTTGAGACCAAATAAATTTGACATGCAAGCTCAAGAACAAGGTCACCTAAGCAGCAAAAATCTGCAATAAATAAAGCACTAGAACAAAAACTAATTGGACATTGGAGGAGTCACATACCGAAGAAGAATCCCCCAAAGCAGTTTTGTGAGAGGAGTTTTGAGCAAGGAGATCGAAAATGGCAGCAAGATGAGCTAGAACTCGTGCTTGAGCTGGTGGGTGATTTTTTCTGGAGGAAGACGAAGTGTGTGGGTGCAATAATAAGTGGAGGGGGGCCACGAGGGGCCCACGAGGCAGGGGGGTGCGCCCTGGGGGGTGGGCACGCCCTGCACCCTCGTGGCCAGGTGGTTACCCCCTCTGGTGTGTTCTCAGAGCCAATAATTCTTAAATATTCTTAAAAAAACATATTTCAATTTCGGGACATTTGGAGAAATTTTATTTTCGGGGTGTTTTTTATTGCAATGATAATTCAGAAAACAGACAGAAAATACTATTTTTGCTTTATTAAATCTAAATAACAGAAAGTAAAATGAGGGTACAGAGAGTTGTGCTTTCTAACTTCATCCATCTCATGCTCATCAAAAGGAATCCACTAACAAGGTTGATCAAGTCTTGTTAACAAACTCATTCCGAATCGCATGAAATCGTAGAATTTTTGAATAGCACTAGGTTACCTCAACGGGGATATGCATGTCCCTGACAATAAGAATATCATATTTCTTTTTGACAGTAGGAAGAGGAAATTCAAAACTTCCAATAGTAATCGTTGGAATTTTTTCCAATAGAATTGATATACTGTGGACTTGAGGTTGTTTCCGCAGAAAGTGTACCGTATGCTCATTACCATTAACATGAAAAGTGACATTGCCTTTATTGCAATCAATAACAGCCCCTGCAGTATTCAAAAATTGGCTACCAAGGATAATCGACATACTATCGTCCTCGGGAATATCAAGAATAACAAAGTCCGTTAAAATAGTAACGTTTGCAACCACAACAGGCACAACCTCACAAATACTGACAGGTATAGCAGTTGATTTATCGGCCATTTGCAAAGATATTTCAGTAGGTGTCAACTTATTCAAATCAAGTCTACGATATAAAGAGAGAGGCATAACACTAACACCGTCTCCAAGATCACATAAAGCAGTTTTAACATAGTTTCTTTTAATGGAGCATGGTATAGTTGGTACTCCTGGATCTCCTAGTTTCTTAGGTGTTCCACCCTTAAAAGTATAATTAGCAAGCATGGTGGAAATTTCAGCTTCCGATATCTTTCTCTTATTTGTAACAATATCTTTCATGTACTTAGCATACAGATTCATTTTAAGCATATCAGTCAAACGCATACGCAAAAAGATAGGTCTAATCATTTCAGCAAAGTGCTCAAAATCCTCATCATCCTTTTTCTTGGATAGTTTGGGAGGAAAAGGCATGGGTTTCTGAACCCATGGTTCTCTTTCTTTACCGTGCTTCCTAGTGAGGGAGTCCTGGACTACGGGGTCCTCGGGCGTCCGGCCTGTTGGACATGGGCCGGACTAATGGGCTATGAAGATACAAGACCGAAGACTCTCTCCCGTGTCCGGATAGGACGCTCCTTGGCATGGAAGGCAAGCTTGGCGACCAAATAGGAAGATTCCTTTCTCTGTAACCGACCTTGTACAACCGTAATCCCCTCCAGTGTCTATATAAACCGGAGGGCTTAGTCCGGAAAAGGGACATAGTCATACATGCTAGACTTTTAGGGTTTTAGCCATTACGATGTCGTGGTAGATCAACTCTTGTAATACTCATATTCATCAAGATCAATCAAGCAGGAAGTAGGGTATTACCTCCATAGAGAGGGCCCGAACCTGGGTAAACATTGTGTCCCTTGTCTCCTGTTACCATCGACCTTAGACGAACAGTTCGGGACCCCCTACCCGAGATCCGCCGGTTTTGACACCGACACCTAGCAACGAAGTCTCTCTTATCATAACGTTGGTTCTTTGACTGTGGGTTATCAAGATCAACAACAGGTTCAATCTCTACATCATTGTTATTGCTAGGTTGAGCATCAACATGAACATCATCATTAATATTATCACTAGGTTCATGTTCATCACCAGATTGTGTTTCAGCATCAGAAATAGAAATATCATTCGGATTCTCAGGTGTGTCAACAACAGGTTCACTAGAAGCATGCAAAGTCCTATCATTTTTCTTTTTCTTTCTCTTAGAAGGACTAGGTGCATCAACATTAGTTCTCTGAGAATCTTGCTGAATTCTCTTAGGGTGGCCCTCAGGATACAAGGGTTCCTGAGTCATTTTACCCCCTCTAGTCATAACTCTAGCAGCATTATCATTTTTCTTATTATTTAATTCATTGAGCAAATCATTTTGAGCTTTAAGCACTTGTTCTACTTGAGTGGTAACCATAGAAGCATGTTTAGTAATGAGTTTAAGTTCACCTTTAACTCTAGACATATAATCACTCAAGTGTTCAATCATATAAGCATTGCGTTTCAATTGTCTACCAACATAAGCATTGAAGTTTTCTTGTTTAACAATAAAATTATCAAACTCATCTAAGCATTGGCTAGCAGACTTATAACGAGGGATATCACCTTCATCAAATCTATAGAGAGAACTTACCTTTACTACCTGTGTCGGGTTATCAAGACCATGTATTTCTTCAATAGGCGGTAAATTCTTAACATCTTCAGCTTTAATACATTTTTCTTTCATAGATTTCTTTGCCTCTTGCATATCTTGAGGACTGAGAAATAGAAGACCCCTTTTCTTCGGAGTTGGGTTAGGAGTTGGTTCAGGAAGTGTCCAATCATTTTCATTACTCAACATATTATTCAATAGCAATTCAGCTTGATCAACAGTTCTTTTCCTGAAAACACAACTAGCACAACTATCCAAGTGGTCTCTGGAAACATCGGTTAGTCCATTATAAAATATATCAAGTATTTCATTTTTCTTGAGCGGATGATCAGGCAAAGCATTAAGTAATTGGAGAAGCCTCCCCCAAGCTTGTGGGAGACTCTCTTCTTCAATTTGCACAAAGTTATATATTTCCCTTAAAGCAGCTTGTTTCTTATGAGCGGGGAAATATTTAGCAGAGAAGTAATAAATCATATCCTGGGGACTACGCACACAACCAGGATCAAGAGAATTAAACCATGTTTTAGCATCACCCTTTAATGAGAAAGGAAATAACTTAAGGATATAGTAGTAGCGAGTTTTCTCATAATTAGTGAATAGGGTGGCTATATCATTTAATTTAGTAAGATGTGCCACAACAGTTTCAGATTCATAGCCATAGAAAGGATCAGATTCAACCAAAGTAATTATCTCAGGGTCGACAGAGAAATCATAATCCTTATCGGAAATACAGATAGGTGAAGTAGCAAAAGCAGGGTCATATTTCATTCTAGCATTCAAAGATTTTTCTTTTAGCTTAGCTAATAATTTCTTAAGATCATATCTATCATTGCAAGCAAGAAAATCTCCAGCAGTTTCTTCATCCATAACATAACCCTCAGGTATATCAGGCAATTCATATCTAGGAGGAGAATCTTCATCATCACTTTCATCAATATTATCAGTTTCAATAATTTCATTCTCTCTAGCCCTAGCAAGTTGTTCATCAAGAAATCCACCTAATGGCACAGTAGTATCAAGCATAGAAGTAGTTTCATCATAAGTATCATGCATAGCAGAAGTGGCACCATCAATAACATGTGACATATCAGAATTAATAGCAGAAGCAGGTTTAGGTGTCGCAAGTTTACTCAAAACAGAAGGTGAATCAAGTGCAGAGCTAGATGCCAGTTCCTTACCTCCCCTCGTAGTTGAGGGAAAAATCTTAGTTCTTTCGTCTTTCAAGTTCCTCATAGTGATCAGCAGATATAAATCCCAAGTGACTCAAAGAATAGAGCTATGCTCCCCAGCAACGGCGCCAGAAAATAGTCTTGATAACCCGCAAGTATAGGGGATCGCAACAGTTTTCAAGGGTAGAGTATTCAACCCAAATTTATTGATTCGACACAATGGGAGCCAAAGAATATTCTCAAGTATTAGCAGTTGAGTTGTCAATTCAACCACACCTGGAAAACTTAATATCTGCAGCAAAGTATTTAGTAGCAAAGTAGTACGGAAGTAACGGTAACGGTGGCAAAGCTAACAGTAGCAGTTTTGTAGTAACTGTAAGAGTGGCAACAGAAAAGTAACTAAGCAAAGATCAATATGTGAAAATCTCGTAGGCATTGGATCAGTGATGGATAATTATGTCGGATGCGATTCCTCATGCAACAGTTATAGTAGGCATGTATTCCGAATATAGTCATACGTGCTTATGGAAAAGAACTTGCTTGACATCTTTTGTCCTACCCTCCCGTGGCAGCGGGGTTCTATTGGAAACTAAGGGATATTAAGGCCTCCTTTTAGTAGAGTACCGGACCAAAGCATTAACACTTAGTGAATACATGAACTCCTCAAACTACGGTCATCACCGGGAGTGGTCCCGATTATTTTCACTTCGGGGTTACCGGATCATAACACATAGTAGGTGACTATTGAATTGCAAGATAGGATCAAGAACTCACATATATTCATGAAAACATTATAGGTTCAGATCTGAAATCATGGCACTCGGGCCCTAGTGACAAGCATTAAGCATAGCAAAGTCATAACAACATCAATCTCACAACATAATGGATACTAGGGATCAAACCCTAACAAAACTAACTCGATTACATGATAAATATCATCCAACCCATCACCGTCCAGCAAGCCTACGATGGAATTACTCACGCACGGTGGTGAGCATCATGAAATTGGTGATGGAGGAAGGTTGATGATGACGACGGCGACAGATTCCCCTCTCCGGAGGCCAGAACAGACTCCACATCAGCCCTCCCGAGAGAGATTAGGGCTTGACGGCGGCTCTGTATCGTAAAACGCGATGAATCCTTCTCTCTGATTTTTTTCTCCCCGAACGTGAATATATAGAGTTGGAGTTGAGGTCGGTGGAGCTCTAGGGGGCCCACAAGACAGGGGGCGCGCCCAGGGGGGTAGGCGCGCCCCCACCCTCGTGGACAGGGTGTGGGCCCCCTTTTCTTGATTCTTCTGCCAGTATTTTTTATATATTCCAAAAATATTCTCCGTAAAGTTTCAGGTCATTCCGAGAACTTTTCTTTCTGTTCAAAAATAACACCATGGCAATTCTGCTGAAAACAGCGTCAGTCCGGGTTAGTTCCATTCAAATCATGCAAGTTAGAGTCCAAAACAAGGGCAAAAGTGTTTGGAAAAGTAGATACGATAGAGACGTATCAGAGAGTGAGTACTAGGTACTCTATTTGATATAGGCATGTCCCCAAAGGTAAAAAAATATGCAATGAATTCAAGGATGTCCTTCCCTAGCAGTCTTTCTCCCCCTGAATCTTATATTGGATAATGGGAGAACATAGGGAAACAAAATCAGAGCAAAACAGATCAGATCACAGAAACATAACACAAACATGTCTTTCCCCTCTTAAAGACATGTGACTTCTCTCCTCTTGAACACCAAGCATCTGCGGCCTTTGATGTGATTACCTCTCTCTCCCTTTTTTCTCTCTCTCCCCCTTTTGAAGAGAATAAGCTTTGATGTGATCTCTCTCTCCCCCTTTGACATCAATTTCCAAGAAGGGATCTTCTGTAGTATGAGTCAAAATAGGTTTGGTCCTTGAGTCACAGAGCAAAGTGATACGTCTCCAACGTATCTATGATTTTTGATTGCTCCATGCTATTATATATTCTGTTTTGGATGTTTAATGGGCTTTATTATACACTTTTATATTATTTTTGGGACTAACCTATTAACCCAAGGGCCAGTGCCAATTGTTGTTTTTTTTGCCTATTTCTGTGTTTCGCGGAAAAGGAATATCAAACGGAGTCCAAACACAATGAAACCTTCGGGATCGTGATTTTTTGAACAAACGTGATCCAGAGGACTTGGAGTGGACGTCAAGAAATCAACGAGGAGGCCACGAGGCAGGGAGGCGCGCCCCCACCCTCGTGGGCCCCTCGTGGCTCCACCGACCTACTTCTTCCTCCTATATATACCCATGTACCCCGAAACCATCGAGGAGCACCACGAAACCCTATTTCCACCGCCGCAACCTTCTGTACCCGTGAGATCCTGCTACCTCTTGAGCATGCGTTGGTTTTTCCCTTGAAGAGGAAAGGGTGATCCAACAAAGTAGCGTAAGTATTTCCCTCAGTTTTTGAGAACCAAGGTATCAATCCAGTAGGAGGCCACACGCAAGTCCGTCGTACCTACACAAACAAATAAGAACCTTGCAACCAACGCGATAAAGGGGTTGTCAATTCCTTCACGGCCACTTGCAAAAGTGAGATCTGATAGAGATGATAAGATAATATTTTTGGTATTTTTACTACAAAGATTGAAAGTAAAGATTGCAAAATAAACGGCGATAGAAATGGCTCCTTGTCGGGAGATTAATATGATGGAAAATAGACCCGGGGGCCATAGGTTTCACTAGTGGCTTCTCTGAAGATAGCATAAGTATTACGGTGGGTGAAGAAATTACTGTCGAGCAATTGATAGAAAAGTGCATAATTATTAGAATATCTAGGCATGATCATGTATATAGGCATCACGTCCGCAACAAGTAGACCAACTCCTGCCTGCATCTACTACTATTACTCCACACATCGACCGCTATCCAGCATGCATCTAGAGTATTAAGTTCATAAGAACGGAGTAAAGCATTAGGCAAGATGACATGATGTAGAGGGATAAACTCAAGCAATATGATATAAACCCCATCTTTTTATCCTCGATGGCAACAATACAATACGTGTTGTTTCCCCTTCTGTCACTCGGATCGAGCAATGCAAGATTGAACCCAAAGCTAAGCACTTCTCCCATTGCAAGAAAGATCAATCTAGTAGGCCAAACCAAACTGATAATACAAAGAGACTTGCAAAGATAACGAATCATACATAAAAGAATTGAGAGAAGATTCAAATATTATTCATAGATAATCTTGATCATAAACCCACAATTCACCGGATCTCGGCAAACACACCGCAAAAAGAGTTACATCAAATAGATCTCCAAGAAGATCGAGGAGAACTTTGTATTGAGATCCAAAGAGAGAGAAGAAGCCATCTAGCTAATAACTCTGGACCCGAAGGTCTGTGTTAACTACTCACACATCATCGGAGAGGCTATGGTGTTGATGTAGAAGCCCTCTGTGATCGATTCCCCCTCCGATGGAGCGCCGGAAAGGGCCCCAAGATGGGATCTCACGGGTAAAGAAGGTTGAGGCGGTGGAAATAGGGTTTCGTGGTGCTCCTCGATTGTTTCGGGGTACATGGGTATATATAGGAGGAAGAAGTAGGTCGATGGAGCCACGAGGGTGGGGGGCGCGTCCAGGGGGGCAAGCGCGCCTCCCTGCCTCGTGGCCTCCTCGTTGATTTTCTTGACGTCCACTCCAAGTCCTCTGGATCAAGTTCGTTCCAAAAATCACGCTCCCGAAGTTTTCATTCCGTTTGGACTCCGTTTGATATTCCTTTTTTGCGAAACACTGAAATAGGCAAAAAACAGCAATTTGCACTGGGCCTTGGGTTAATAGGTTAGTCCCAAAAATAATATAAAAGTGTATAACAAAGCCCATTAAACATCCAAAACAGAATATATAATAGCATGGAGCAATAAAAAATTATAGATACGTTGGAGACGTATCAAGCATCCCCAAGCTTAATTCCTGCTCGTCCTCAAGTAGGTAAATGATAAAAACAGAATTTTTGATGTGGAATGCTACTTAGCATATTCTTCAATGTAATTTTCTTTATTGTGGCATGAATGTTCAGATCCGAAAGATTCAAGATAAAAGTTTAATATTGACATAAAAATAATAATACTTCAAGCATACTAACTAAGCAATCATGTCTTCTCAAAATAACATGGCCAAAGAAAGTTCATCCCTACAAAATCATATATTTTGGTCATGCTCCATTTTCGTCACACAAGATGCTCTCATCTTGCACAACCCCGATGACAAGCCAAGCAATTGTTTCATACTTTAGTAATCTCAAACTTTTTTCAACTTTCACGCAATACATGAGCGTGAGCCATGGATATAACACTATGGGTGGAATAAAATATTATGATGGGGGTTGTGTGGAGAAGACAAAAAAGGAGAAAGTCTCACATTGACGCGGCTAATCAATGGGCTAGGGAGATGCCCATCAATTGATGTCAATGCAAGGAGTAGGGATTGTCATGCAACGGATGCACTAGAGCTATAAATGTATGAAAGCTCAACAAAAGAAACTAAGTGGGTGTGCATCCAACTTGCTTGCTCACGAAGACCTAGGGCATTTGAGGAAGCCCATTGTTGGAATATACAAGCCAAGTTCTATAATGAAAAATTCCCACTAGTATATGAAAGTGACAAAACAAGAGACTCTCTATCATAAAGATCATGGTGCTACTTTGAAGCACAAGTGTGGAAAAAGGATAGTAGCATTGTCCCTTTTTATTTCTCTTCTCTTTTTTCCTTTTTTTCTTCTTTTTTTGGGCCTTTCTTTTTTTGGCCTTTCTTTTTTTTATTTGGGACAATGCTCTATTAATGATGACCATCACACTTCTATTTATTTACAGCTCGATGATTACAACTCGATACTAGAACAAAATATGACTCTATATGAATGCCTCCGGCGGTGTACCGGGATGGGCAATGAATCAAGAGTGACATGTATGAAATAATATGTATGGTGGCTTTGCCACAAATACGATGTCAACTACATGATCATGCAAGGCAATATGACAATGATAAAGCGCGTCATAATAAACGGAACGGTGGAAAGTTGCATGGCAATATATCTCGGAATGGCTATGGAAATGCCATAATAGGTAGGTATGGTGGCTGTTTTGAGGAAGATATAAGGAGGTTTATGTGTGATAGAGCGTATCGTATCACGGGGTTTGGATGCACCGGCGAAGTTTGCACCAACTCTTAAGGTGAGAAAGGGCAATGCACGGTACCGAAAAGGCTAGCAATGATGGAAGGTTGAGAGTGCGTATAATCCATGGACTCAACATTAGTCATAAAGAACTCACATACTTATTGCAAAAATCTACAAGTCATCAAAAACCAAGCACTACGCGCATGCTCCTAGGGGGATAGATTGGTAGGAAAAGACCATCTCTCATCCCCGACCGCCACTCATAAGGATGACAATCAAAGAACACCTCATGTTTCAAATTTGTCACACAACGTTTACCATACGTGCATGCTACGGGACTTGCAAACTTCAACACAAGTATTTCTCAAATTCACAACTACTCAACTAACACAACTTTAATATTACCACCTTTATATCTCAAAACAACTATCAAGTATCAAACTTCTCTTAGTATTCAATGCACTTTAAAGTTTTTATCTTGGATGCCTATCATATTAGGACTAATTTTATAACCAAAGCAAATTACAATGCTGTTCTAAAAGACTCTCAAAATAATATAAGTGAAGCATGAGAGATCAATAATTTCTATAAAATAAAACCACCACCGTGCTCTAAAAGATATAAGTGAAGCACTAGAGCAAAATTGTTTAGCTCAAAAGATATAAGTGAAGAACATAGAGTATTCTAATAAATTCCGAATAATGTGTGTCTCTCTCAAAAGGTGTGTACAGCAAGGATGATTGTGGTGAACTAAAAAGCAAATACTAGTTGACAGAAGATTAATATGATGGAAAATAGACCCGGGGCCATAGGTTTCACTAGTGGCTTCTCTCAAGATAGCATAAGTATTACGGTGGGTGAACAAATTACTGTCGAGCAATTGACAGAAAAGTGCATAATTATGAGAATATCTAGGCATGATCATGTATATAGGCATCACGTCTGCAACAAGTAGACCGACTCCTGCCTGCATCTACTACTATTACTCGACACACCGACCGCTATCCAGCATGCATCTAGAGTCTTAAGTTCATAAGAATAGAGTAACGCATTAGGCAAGATGACATGATGTAGAGGGATAAACTCAAGCAATATGATATAAACCCCATCTTTTTATCCTCGATGGCAACAATACAATATGTGTCGTTTCCCCTACTGTCACTGGGATCGAGCACCGCATGATTGAACCCAAAGGTAAGCACTTCTCCCATTGCAAGAAAGATCAATCTAGTAGGCCAAACCAAACTGATAATTCGAAGAGACTTGCAAAGATAACTAATCATACATAAAAGAATTCAGAGAAGATTCAAATATTGTTCATAGATAATCTTGATCATAAACCCACAATTCATCGGATCTCGACAAACACACCGCAAAAAGAGTTACATCAAATAGATCTCCAAAAAGATCGAGGAGAACTTTGTATTGAGATCCAAAGAGAGAGAAGAAACCATCTAGCTAATAACTATGGACCCGAAGGTCTGTGGTAAACTACTCACACATCATCGGAGAGACTATGGTGTTGACGTAGAAGCCCTCCGTGATCGATGCCCCCTCCGGCAGAGCGCCGGAAAAGGCCCCAAGATGGGATCTCACAGGTACAGAAGGTTGCGGCGGTGGAAATAGGGTTTCGTGGTGCTCCTTGATGGTTTCGGGGTACGTGGGTATATATATAGGAGGAAGAAGTAGGTCGGTGGAGCCACGAGGGGCCCACGAGGGTGGAGGGCGCGCCCCCCTGCCTCGTGGCCTCCTCATTGATTTTCTTGACGTCCACTCCAAGTCCTCTGGATCATGTTTGTTCCAAAAATCACGCCCCCGAAAATTTCATTCCGTTTGGACTCCGTTTGATATTCCTTTTCTGCGAAACACTGAAATAGGCAAAAAAAAACGGCAATTTGCACTGGGCCTTGGGTTAATAGGTTAGTCCCAAAAATAATATAAAAGTGTATAATAAAGCCCATTAAACATCCAAAACAGAATATATAATAGCATGGAGCAATCAAAAATTATAGATACGTTGGAGACGTATCAAGCATCCCCAAGCTTAATTCCTGCTCGTCCTCGAGTAGGTAAATGATAAAAACAGAATTTTTGATGTGGAATGCTACTTAGCATATTCTTCAATGTAATTTTCTTTATTGTGGCATGAATGTTCAGATCCGAAAGATTCAAGATAAAAGTTTAATGTTGACATAAAAATAATAATAATTCAAGCATACTAACCAAGCAATTATGTCTTCTCAAAATAACATAGCCAAAGAAAGCTCATCCCTACAAAATCATATAGTTTGGCCATGCTTCATTTTCGTCACACAAGAGGCTCTCATCTTGCACAACCCCGATGACAAGCCAAGCAATTGTTTCATACTTCAGTAATCTCAAACTTTTTTCAACTTTCACGCAATACATGAGCGTGAGCCATGGATATAGCACTATGGGTTGAATAGAATATAATGATGGGGGTTGAGTGGAGAAGACAAAAAAGGAGAAAGTCTCACATTGACGCGGCTAATCAAAGGGCTAGGGAGATGCCCATTAATTTATGGCAATGCAAGGAGTAGGGATTGCCATGCAACGGATGCACTAGAGCTATAAATGTTTGAAAGCTCAACAAAAGAAAACTAAGTGGGTGCGCATCCAACTTGCTTGCTCATGAAGACCTAGGGCATTTGACGAAGCCCATCGTTGGAATATACAAGCCAAGTTCTATAATGAAAAATTCCCACTAGTATATGAAAGTGACAAAACAAGAAACTCTCTATCATAATGATCATGGTGCTACTTTGAAGCACAAGTGTGGAAAAAGGATAGTAGCATTGTCCCTTTTTATTTCTCTTCTTTTTCTCTTTTTTTGGGCCTTTTTTGGCCTTTCTCCTTATTTATTTATTTATTTATTTATTTATTTATTTGGGACAATGCTCTATTAATGATGATCATCACACTTCTATTTATTTACAACTCGATGATTACAACTCGATACTAGAACAAAGTATGACTCTATATGAATGCCTCCGGCGGTGTACCGGGAATGGAAATGAATCAAGAGTGACATGTATGAAATAATATGCATGGTGGCTTTGCCACAAATACGATGTCAACTACATGATCATGCAAGGCAATATGACAATGATGAAGCGTGTCATAATAAACGGAACGGTGGAAAGTTGCATGGCAATATATCTCGGAATGGCTATGGAAATGCCATAATAGGTAGGTATGGTGGCTGTTTTGAGGAAGATATAAGGAGGTTTATGTGTGATAGAGCGTATCGTATCACGGGGTTTGGATGCACCGGCGAAGTTTGCACCAACTCTTAAGGTGAGAAAGGGCAATGCACGGTACCGAAAAGGCTAGCAATGATGGAAGGTTGAGAGTGCGTATAATCCATGGACTCAACATTAGTCATAAAGAACTCACATACTTATTGCAAAAATCTACAAGTCATCAAAAACCAAGCACTACGCGCATGCTCCTAGGGGGATAGATTGGTAGGAAAAGACCATCTCTCATCCCCGACCGCCACTCATAAGGATGACAATCAAAGAACACCTCATGTTTCAAATTTGTCACACAACGTTTACCATACGTGCATGCTACGGGACTTGCAAACTTCAACACAAGTATTTCTCAAATTCACAACTACTCAACTAACACAACTTTAATATTACCACCTTTATATCTCAAAACAACTATCAAGTATCAAACTTCTCTTAGTATTCAATGCACTTTAAAGTTTTTATCTTGGATGCCTATCATATTAGGACTAATTTTATAACCAAAGCAAATTACAATGCTGTTCTAAAAGACTCTCAAAATAATATAAGTGAAGCATGAGAGATCAATAATTTCTATAAAATAAAACCACCACCGTGCTCTAAAAGATATAAGTGAAGCACTAGAGCAAAATTGTTTAGCTCAAAAGATATAAGTGAAGAACATAGAGTATTCTAATAAATTCCGAATAATGTGTGTCTCTCTCAAAAGGTGTGTACAGCAAGGATGATTGTGGTGAACTAAAAAGCAAATACTCAAATCATACAAGACGCTCCAAGCAAAACACATATCATGTGGTGAATAAAATTATAGCTCCAAGTAAAGTTACCGATGGACGAAGACAAAAGAGGGGATGCCTTCCGGGGCATCCCCAACCTTAGGCTTTTGGGTTGTCCTTAGATTTTACCTTGGGGTGCCTTGGGAATCCCCAAGCTTAGGATCTTGCCACTCCTTGTTCCACAATCCATCAAATCTTTACCGAAAACTTGAAAACTTCACAACACAAAACTTAACAGAAAATCTCGTGAGCTCCGTTAGCGAAAGAAAACAAAACACCACTTCAAGGTACCGTAATTAACTCCTTATTTATTTATATTGGTGTTAAACCTACTGTATTCCAACTTCTATATGGTTCATAACCTCCAATACTAGCCATAGATTCATCAAAATAAGCAAACAACACACGAAAAACAGAATCTGTCAAAAACAGAACAGTCTGTAGTAATCTGTATCAAACGTATACTTATGGAACTCCAAAAATTCTAAAATAAATTTCTGGTCGTGAGGGATTTATCTATTAATCATCTGCAAAAATAATCAACTAAATAGCACTCTCCAGTGAAAAGTTGTAGCTAATCTCGTGAGCGCTAAAGTTTCTGTTTTTTACAGCAAGATCAAAAAGACTTCACCCAAGTCTTCCCAAAGGTTCTACTTGGCACAAACACTAAATAAAACACAAAAACACATGTAATCCGTAGATATATGGATTATTTATTCCTAAAAATAACTAAAAGCAAGAAACAAAAATAAAATTGGGTTGCCTCCCAACAAGCGCTATCGTTTAACGCCCCTAGCTAGGCATAAAGGCAAGGATAGATCTAGGTATTGCCATCTTTGGCATTCAATCAATAAGTGGCTCTCATGATAGATTCATAAGGTAATTTAATTTTCTTTCTAGGAAAGTGTTCCATGCCTTTCCTTAACGTAAATTGGAATCTAATATTCCCTTCCTACATATCAATAATTGCACCAATCGTTCTAAGGAAAGGTCTACCAAGAATAATAGGACATGAAGGATTGCAATCTATATCAAGGACAATGAAATGTACGGGCACATAATTCCTATTTGCAACAATAAGAACATCATTAATTCTTCCCATAGGTTTCTTAATGGTGGAATCCGCAAGGTGCAAGTTTAAAGAACAATCATCAAATTCACGGAAACCTAGCAAATCACACAAAGTTTTTGGAATCGTGGAAACACTAGCACCCAAATCACACAAAGCATAGCATTCATGATCTTTAATTTTAATTTTAATAGTAGGTTCCCACTCATCATAAAGTTTTCTAGGGATAGAAACTTCCAATTCAAGCTTTTATTCGTAAGATTGCATTAAAGCATCAACGATATGTTTGGTAAAAGCCTTATTTTGACTATAAGCATGCGGAGAATTTAGCACGGATTGCAACAAGGAAATACAATATATTAAAGAACAATTATCATAATTAAATTCCTTGAAATCCAAGATAGGGGGTTCATTGCTATCTAAAGTTTTGACCTCTTCGATCCCACTTTTACCAATTTTTGCATCAAGATCTAAAAACTCTGAATCATTGGGACGCCTTTTAACTAAAGTTGACTCATCTCCAGTCCCATCATTATAAAGATTCATATTGCAAAACAAAGATTTAATAGGAGACACATCAATCACTTTTAGATCTTCATCCTTATTATCATGAAAACTAGAAGAACACGATTTCACAAACCAATCTTTTTTAGCACGCATCCTAGCGGTTCTTTCTTTGCACTCATCAATGGAAATTATCATGGCTTTGAGAGACTCATTGATATCATGCTTAGGTGGAATAGATCTAAGTTTCAAAGAATCAACATCAAGAGAAATTCTATCCAAGTTCCTAGCCAATTCATCAATCTTAGGCAATTTTTCTTCAAGCAAAGCATTGGAATTCTTTTGAGAAATCATAAATTCTTTAACACTAGTCTCAAAATCAGGGGGCATCTTATTAAAATTTCCACAAGAGTTGTTGTAGGAATTACCATAATTATTAGAGGAATTACTAGGATACAGCCTAGGATTAAAGTTCCCTCTATAAGCGTTGTTACCAAAATTGTCCCTACCAACAAATTTCACATCCATAGATTCATTATTATTCTCAATCAAAGTAGACAAAGGCATATTATTGGGATCAGAAGAAACACTCTTATTAGCAAACAATTTCATAAGTTCATCCATCTTTCCACTCAAAACATTAATCTCTTCAATTGCATCCACCTTTTTACTAGTAGATCTTTCAGTGTGCCATTGAGAATAATTAACCATAATATTATCTAGGAGTTTAGTAGCTTCTCCTAAAGGGATTTCCATAAAAGTGCCTCCCGCGGCCGAACCTAAAATATTTCTAGAAGCAAAATTCAATCCGGCATAAATTTTTTGTGTAATCATCCATAAATTCAAACCATGTGTAGGGCAATTACGTATCATTAATTTCATCCTCTCCCAAGCTTGTGCAACATGTTCATGATCAAGTTGCTTAAAATTCATAATATCGTTTCTAAGAGAGATGATCTTAGCGGGAGGAAAATACTTAGAGATAAAAGCATCTTTGCATTTATTCCAAGAATCAATACTATTTTTAGGCAAAGACGAAAACCAAGTTTTAGCACGATCTCTAACGAAAACGGAAATAGCTTTAGTTTAACAATATCATTGTCCACATCTTTCTTCTTTTGCATATCACACAAATCAACAAAGCTATTTAGATGGGTAGCGGCATCTTCACTAGGAAGGCCGGCGAATTGATCTTTCATGACAAGATTCAGCAAAGCAGCATTAATTTCACAAGATTCAGCATCGGTAAGAGGAGCGATCGGAGTGCTAAGAAAATCATTGTTGTTGGTATTGGCAAAGTCACACAATTTAGTATTGTCTTGAGCCATCGTGACGAGCAAGCAATCCAATGATAATCTCCAAGTGCAGGGAATCATCGTAGCAATTTCCAAAGGTGGAAGTGATAAGTATGGAGTGTCGAACCCACAAGGAGCTAAAGGTAAGATCAGTATTCTCTCAAGCCCTATCTGCCATTGATACGACTCTACGTACACCAAACGTTTGCTTCCAACTAGAAACGAGAAATAAAACTACGTTGTGGGTATGAAGAGGATAACTTTGCATGATATCAGAGAGCTAAAATATAAAAGTAGGTGTTGTTATCATAAAGTTAGAATATATTACTAAATATTATAAATAGCGAGTGTGGAATAATGATGGATCTGTGTGCGGAATTGTCCTAGGCAATTGTTAACAAGACTGGTAGTCGTCATTGCAATTTCATATGAGGGAGAGGCATAAGCTAACATACTTTCTCTACTTGGATCATATGCACTTATGATTAGAACTCTAGCAAGCATCCGCAACTACTAAAGATCATTAAGGTAAAACCCAACCATAGCATTAAAGCATCAAGTCCTCTTTATTCCCATACGCAACAACCCCCTTACTCGGGTTTGTGTTTCAGTCACTCACCAACCCACTATAAGCGAATCATGAACGTATTGCAACACCCTACAACGGGAATCCCTCACGCTTGCGCGACACGGAGGGCACCATAGGACAGCGCCAAAATAAAACATACAACTCGTACCAATCTAGATCATCAATCAACCCAAAGACAAAGGATATCTACTCAAAACATAATAGGATGGCAACACATCATTGGATCATAATATGTGGCATAAAGCACCATGTTCAAGTAGGGATTACAGCGGGGTGCGGGAGAGTGGACCGCATAAAAGAGATGAGGATGGTGATGATGTGTAGCGACCCGACCTCAGACGGTCAAGTCTCTGTGCATAAGTGTCATCCCTGGATCGGTAATGCTGACACACACAGTACTTGAAGGATTTATAACAGAGTAGCAATCACACACTTATTACATCGAATGTCTCAAAACAGAACTTATTACAATAAATATGGCTTAAGGCCATCTAATTACGATAACAGCGGAAGGCTTGGAAGATAAAGTGAGTCCATGAACTCCAACGGCATCACTGAGTGAAAGATCACGACCTAAGGCTCCTTACTCGTCGTCTGAAAAGTCTGCAACATGATACGTTGCAGCCCGAAAACGGGTCAGCACATGGAATATGCTGGCAATGTAACACAAGAAAGTAGTGAACAGAATAATGCTATCACTATATGCATATATGGCTGGTGGAGGCTGTATGGTTAATATGTTTTGCGAAAAGCCAATGTTTCCCTACTACAAAGGAATAAGTTTTATTTAACTATCATGGTGGTTGTTAAACATTGAGAAGGTAAACCCCATCTCAATCCCAATTAAAAAGTAATCAATAACCCAATCAAATTTTATAATTAAGAGTGATGAGATCCACATGATAATCCAAGAACCAGATACTCAAGATGTCCATAACCGGGGACACGGCTAACCATGATTAGTTTGTACACTCTGCAGAGGTTTGTGCACTTTTCCCCACAAGAATCGATCTCCTCCGTTGGTTTTCTTGCACTACATGATGTTTGAGAAACGGATGACCGAGACACAGTCTTTCAGAAGCGTTAGCACCTTACGATGGGTAGAGCGGTACACCTACATCCCCTACATCTGCTAGTCTACCACTGTAAGAGTTCACACAACTTAATCAACTATGCTAGAGCCCATAATAGCTTGTGGCTGCACACGGAAGTTTCTAGCATGAATAATCTTATGACCCTTTGAGCTTGGGTGGTAGTCCATAGGAGAATCACCCAGTACCCCGGGATTTCCAAAAATACAGGCAGTCACTGGGTTCCCCAGGTGCCTCAGTCCGCCCAGATGTGTATTAAAGTTGCCACCTTAAGTTGAACCATTAAGTAAACAATCTCACATCTGTCATGAATACTCTCAAACCCAATCCACGTCTACGAGCATAGCATAGCAATATAAGCAACGTAGAAGTAACTCCCAAAGGTTTGATAATAAACAGGTGAATAGGTACTACCTCATCTACTTCCCAATACCCCCGTGTTATTTAGATCCTAACCATGCAATGTTTGAGGATTGATCTAATGCAATAAAACTTGTTTAAGTTGGTTAAACAGAAAGGGGGTTTCGAGACGAAACTCTAGGCGCTTGAATCGCCTGATTCCGATAAACGAGCGGATATTTATACTAGAACGAAAATCGGATCAGAAACCGCGATGAAAAATAATCGTGGAAAATCCGAGAAAAAGAAAAACTAACAAACAGGCTAACGAACGAACGTGCGCTGTCTGCGGCTAAACGGTGAAAACCGTTCGTTAAAACGAACGAACGAACGAGCGTTCGCTATATAACTAAATCCGAAAAAATAAATAAACCGATCTAAAAAATAAACCGCGGGTCTAAAAAAAACAGCACGGTTTTTCTGAAGAAAACTGGCGGCGGCGGGCGGCTACCTCCGGCAAGTCCGGCGAGGGTGGCGGCGGCAATGGGTCGGCGGCGGGCGAGGCGGCGGGGCGGGGCGGCTGCGGCGTCGGCGGCGCGCGGCGGCGGCTAGGTTAGGGTTTCGGGGCACGGGGCGGGCTGGCGGCGCTGGTGGGCTTCGGCGGGTTGGGCGGCGCGGCTTATAAAGGCCCCCCGGGCGGAGTCCCGCTCGGGTACGGCCCGGAGCCGGTTTGACTTTTTTTTAAATAATTCCGACGTGCAGAAAAAGAAAGAAAAGAAATACTAAAAGGACTCCAAAAATCCCAAAATAAATTTTCCCCGTCCTAGAAAAATAAGCCGTAGAAGGTGAACATTTATTTGGGCCTAAAATGCTATTTTGAGAAATGCATATTTTCCTAATTCAAATAAAATCGCGATAAACCTGTGAATAAAAATCGTATATGATTTTAATATTAAATCTCCGATATTTCTTTATTTTGAGGAATTCATTTTATCCTCTCTCCTTTTTTTATAAAAGAAATATTTCAGAGAAAAATAATTAAAATCAAACGATCCTCTTTCCAAAATTCGAGAAAGACTCGAATATGAAAATAATGAAATCCCCAACTCTCTCCGTGGGTCCTTGAGTTGCGTAGAATTTCTAGGATCAACCAAAATGCAATAAAATATGATATGCAATGATGATCTAATGTATAACATTCCAAATTGAAAAATTGGGATGTTACATGATGATGGCGATGTTGATGAAGACGATCACCGCGGTGATGATTCCCCTCCCGATGGCACTCCGGCGCCACCGAGAGATAGGAGGAGAGGTTCTCCCCCTTGTGCTTCCTCCTCCATGGCCTCCCCCCTAGATGGGGAGAGGTTCTCCCTCTGGCCCTTGGCCTTCATGACGATGATGGCCGCTTCGGGATCCTCCTCCATAGCCTCCGGTGATGATGACCCCCTCCGGCAGGGTGCCGGAGGGGGCCTAGATTGATTTCTCGTGGCTACAGAGGCTTGCGGCGGCGGAAAATCCGATCTAGGTTAATTCCCGAAGGTTTCTGTATATATAAGAGGTTTTGGCGTCGAGAACAAGTCAGGGGGGGTCTCCGGGCTGTCCACGAGGTAGGGGGCGCGCCCAGGGGGGTGGGCGCGCCTCCCACCCTCGTGGGCAGCCCGAGACTCTTCTGGCCCAACACTTTTACTCCATGGCCTTCTTCTGGTCCAAAAATAAGCTCCGTCAAGTTTCAGGTCAATTGGACTCTGTTTGGTTTTCCTTTTCTGTGATATTCTAAAACTTGGAAAAAATAGAAACTGGCACTGGGCTCTAGGTTAATAGGTTAGTCCCAAAAACCATATAAAACAGCATATAAATGCATATAAAACACCCAAGGTTGATAATATAATAGCATGAATACTTCATAAATTACAGATACGTTGGAGACGTATCATCCAACACACAAGCAAAGAAGAAGCAAGCGAAAAAGAGGCGAACGAAAAAAGAGGGCGAATAAAATGGCAAGGGTGAAGTGGGGGAGAGGAAAACGAGAGGCAAATGGCAAATAATGTAATGCGAGGGATAAGAGTTTGTGATGGGTACTTGGTATGTCTTGACTTGTGCGTAGACTCCCCGACAACGGCACCAGAAATCCTTCTTGCTACCTCTTGAGCATGCGTTGGTTTTTCCCTTGAAGAGGAAAGGGTGATGCAGCAAAGTAGCGTAAGTATTTACCTCAGTTTTTGAGAACCAAGGTATCAATCCAGTAGGAGGCCACACGCAAGTCCCTCGTACCTACACAAGCAAATAAGAACCTTGCAACCAACGCGATAAAGGGGTTGTCAATCCCTTCACGGCCACTTGCAAAAGTGAGATCTGATAGAGATGATAAGATAATATTTTTGGTATTTTTATGATAAAGATCAAAAGTAAAGATTGCAAAATAAACGGAGAAAGAAATATCTAGTTGACAGAAGATTAATATGATGGAAAATAGACCCGGGGCCCATAGGTTTCACTAGTGGCTTCTCTCAAGATAGCGTAAGTATTACGGTGGGTGAACAAATTACTGTCGAGAAATTGATAGAAAAGTGCATAATTATGAGAATATCTAGGCATGATCATATGTATATAGGCATCACGTCCGCAACAAGTAGACCGACTCCTGCCTGCATCTACTACTATTACTCCACACATCGACCGCTATCCAGCATGCATCTAGAGTATTAAGTTCATAAGAACAGAGTAACGCATTAGGCAAGATGACATGATGTAGAGGGATAAACTCAAGCAATATGATATAAACCTCTTTTTATCCTCGATGGGAACAATAAATACGTGTCGTTTCCCCTACTGTCACTGGGATCGAGCACCGCATGATTGAACCCAAAGCTAAGCACTTCTCCCATTGCAAGAAAGATCAATCTAGTAGGCCAAACCAAACTGATAATTCGAAGAGACTTGCAAAGATAACCAATCATACATAAAAGCATTCAGAGAAGATTCAAATATTGTTCATAGATAATCTTGATCATAAACCCACAATTCATCGGATCTCGACAAACACACCGCAAAAAGAGTTACATCAAATAGATCTCCAAGAAGATCGAGGAGAACTTTCTATTGAGATCCAAAGAGAGAGAAGAAGCCATCTAGCTAATAACTATGGACCCGAAGGTCTGTGGTAAACTACTCACACATCATCGGAGAGGCTATGGTGTTGATGTAGAAGCCCTCCGTGATCGGTGCCCCCTCCGGCAGAGCGCCAGAAAAGGCCCCAAGATGGGATCTCACGGGTACAGAAGGTTGCGGCGGTGGAAATAGGGTTTCGTGGTGCTCCTTGATGGTTTCGGGGTATGTAGGTATATATAGGAGGAAGAAGTAGGTCGGTGGAGCCACGAGGGGCCCACGAGTGTGGAGGGCGCGCCCAGGGGGTAGGCGCGCCCCCTGCCTCGTGGCCTCCTTGTTGATTTCTTGGCGTTCACTCCAAGTCTTCTGGATCATGTTTGTTCCAAAAATCATGCTCCCGAAGGTTTCATTTCGTTTGGACTCCATTTGATATTCCTTTTCTGCGAAACACTGAAATAGGAAAAAAACAGCAATTTGCACTGGGCCTTTGGTTAAGTGGTTAGTCCCAAAAATAATATAAAAGTGTATAATAAAGCCCATTAAACATCCAAAATAGAATATATATAATAGCATGGAGCAATCAAAAATTATAGATACGTTGGAGACGTATCCGATCCCATCTTGGGGCCTTTTCCCGCGCTCCGCCGGAGGGGGAATCGATAACGGAGGGCTTCTACATCAACACCATAGCCTCTCCGATGATGTGAGAGTAGTTTACCACAGACCTTCGGGTCCATAGTTATTAGCTAGATGGCTTATTCTCTCTCTTTGCATCTCAATACAAAGTTCTCCTCGATCTTCTTGGAGATCTATTTGATGTAACTCTTTTTGTAGTGTGTTTGTCGAGATCCGATGAATTGTGGGTTTATGATCAAGATTATCTATGAACAATATTTGAACCTTCTCTGAATTTTTGTATGTATGATTGGTTATCTTTGCAAGTCTCTTTGAATTATCAGTTTGGTTGGGCCTACTAGATTGATCTTTCTTGCAATTGGAGAAGTGCTTAGCTTTGGGTTCAATCTTGCGTTGCTCGATCCCATTGACAGAAGGGGAAACAACACGTATTGTATTGTTGCCATCGAGGATAAAAAGATGGGGTTTATATCATATTGCTTGAGTTTATCCCTCTACATCATGTCATCTTGCCTAATGCGTTACTCTGTTCTTATGAACTTAATACTCTAGATGCATGCTGGATAGCGGTCGATGTGTGGAGTAATAGTAGTAGATGCAGGCAGGAGTCGGTCTACTTGTTGCGGACGTGATGCCTATATACAAGATCATGCCTAGATATTCTCATAATTATGCACTTTTCTATCAATTGCTCGACAATAATTTGTTCACCCACCGTAATACTTATGCTATCTTGAGAGAAGCCACTAGTGAAACCTATGGCCCCCGGGTCTATTTGCCATCATATTAATCTCCCGACAACGAGCCATTTCTGTCGCCGTTTATTTTGCAATCTTTACTTTCAATATTTATCATAAAAGTACCAAAAATATTATCGTATCATCTCTATCAGATCTCACTTTTGTAAGTGGCCGTGAAGGGATTGACAACCCCTTTATCGCGTTGGTTGCAAGGTTCTTATTTGTTAGTGTAGGTACGAGGGACTTGCGTGTGGCCTCCTACTGGATTGATACCTTGGTTCTCAAAAACTGAGGGAAATACTTACGCTACTTTGCTGCATCACCCTTTCCTCTTCAAGGGAAAACCAATGCATGATCAAGAGGTTGCAAGAAGGATTTCTGGCGCCGTTGCCGGGGAGTCTATGCACAAGTCAAGACATACCAAGTATCCATCACAAACTCTTATCCCTCGCATTACATTATTTGCCATTTGCCTCTCGTATTCCTCTCCCCCACTTCACCCTTGCCGTTTTATTCGCCCTCTCTTTCCGTTCACCTCGTTTTCGCTTGCTTCTTGTGTGTTCGTTCTCTGTGCTGTCGTCATGTCTGAAACTGGGGAGGTTATCGTTGATAAGGATAATAATATGGAAAACTTTGATGTTTTTGATGATCCTTTTGAAGATCCTACTATTTTACAAACTAAAAAGTTTCAGATTGGTAGCGGTAATATTATTGGGACAGGAGTTATAGAAGATTTCTTTACTTGTGCCGGTGCCCTGCCCTTTATGGGTGGGTCTATTCTTCGTAGAACTAGTAGTCTTGCGGATGCTATATCCTTGCTCGTAGTTGAACTTGAAAGACAATTTATCCATCTGCATCCTTGCATACAAAGGATTTTTCTAGAGTTTTCCAATATCGAGCATTCTTCTGTTAAGTGAGCGGCTACTATCTTTTTGGCACATGAGTTCAGATTTATAATGAAAGAGGCCAATGAAATTTTTGCGCATTATAGGGTGGACGCTGGTCGTCCTCCCATAGAAGATGTCCTTTTTAATCAAGAAGACTTAATGCGTTTATGATCTTTAGATCATGTTGCTTACAATTAAAACCTTAGAAAAAAGGTTCCTACCGATGTTCTAGTTGATGGAATTTCTGAACTTAATGATGACTTTGCTATTCAGAACAACGGGTTAGGTTTTTCTCTTGAACAAAGGCTCATGACTTATTGCCAAAAGAATGCTTATAATGATGAATTGGTTGTGCAATATAGGGGGCCAAAGGAGGAACCCATACCTCCCGAGCTTGATCTTGGGGACTTTTGTCCTATTAAATTAGCCCTTTTGATTACTTTTGCTTGCCACAAAGAAAACTTTCTGCTGAACATAGGGAATATGAGATGAGTTTTCGTGATTTACCTTACCATTATAATGGTAATACCTAGATCTATCCTCGCCTTTATGCCTAGCTAGGGGCGTTAAACGATAGCGCTTGTTGGGAGGGAACCCAATTTTATTTTTGTTTCTTAATTTTTGGTTCTTTTTAGGAATAAATCTTTCATCTAGCCTCTGGTTAGATGTGTTTTTGTGTTTTAATTAGTGTTTGTGCCAAGTAGAACCTTTGGGAAGACTTGGGTGAAGTCTTTTTGATCTTGCTGTAAAAAACAGAAACTTTAGCGCTCACGATATTAGCTACAACCTTTTACTGGAGAGTGCTATTTAGTTTATTCTTTTTGCATATGATTAATATATAAATCCCTCACAACCATCAATTTATTTTAGAATTTTTGGAGTTCCATAAGTATACGTTTGATACAGATTACTACAGACTGTTCTATTTTTGACAGATTCTGTTTTCCGTGTGTTGTTTGCTTATTTTGATGAATATATGGATAGTATTGGAGGTTATGAACCATAGAGAAGTTGGAATACAGTAGGTTTAACACCAATATAAATAAATAATGAGTGCATTACAGTACCTTGAAGTGGTGTTTTGTTTTCTTTCGCTAACGGAGCTCACGAGATTTTCTGTTAAGTTTTGTGTTGTGAAGTTTTCAAGTTTTGGGTAAAGAGTTGATGGATTATGGAGCAAGGAGTGGCAAGAGCCTAATATTGGGGATGCCCAAGGCACCCCAAGGTAAAATCCAAGGACAACCAAAAATCCTAAGCCTGGGGATGCCCGGAAGGCATCCCCTCTTTTGTCTTCGTCCATCGGTAACTTTACTTGGAGCTATATTTTTATTCACCACATGATATGTGTTTTGCTTGGTGCGTCTTGTATGATTTGAGTATTTGCTTTTTAGTTCACCACAATCATCCTTGATGTACAAACCTTTTGGGAGAGACACACATTATTCGTAATTTATTAGAATACTCTTTGTGCTTCACTTATATCTTTTGAGCTAAACAATTTTGCTCTAGTACTTCACTTATATCTTTTAGAGCACGGTTGTGGTTTTATTTTATAGAAATTATTGATCTCTCATGATTCACTTATATTATTTTGAGAGTCCTTTAGAACAGCATGGTAATTTTCTTTGGCTATAAAATTAGTCCTAATATGATAGGCATCCAAGTTGGATATAATGAAAACTTTCATATAAGTGCATTGAATACTAGGAGAAGTTTGATACTTGATGATTGTTTAGAGATATGGAGATAGTGATATTAAAGTTGTCCTAGTTGAGTAGTTGTGAATTTGAGAAATACTTGTGTTGAAGTTTGCAAGGTCCCGTAGCATGCACGTATGGTAAACGTTGTGTAACAAATTTGAAACATGAGGTGTTCTTTGATTGTCATCCTTATGAGTGGCGGTCGGGGACGAGTGATGGTCTTTTCCTACCAATCTATCCCCCTAGGAGCATGCGCGTAGTGCTTGGTTTTTGATTACTTGTATATTTTTGCAATAAGTATGTGAGTTCTTTATGACTAATGTTGAGTCCATGGATTATACGCACTCTCAACCTTCCATCATTGCTAGCCTCTTCGGTACCGTGCATTACCCTTTCTCACCTTGAGAGTTGGTGCAAACTTTGCCGGTGCATCCAAACCCCGTGATACGATACGCTCTATCACACATAAACCTCCTTATATCTTCCTCAAAACAGCCACCATACCTACCTATTATGGCATTTCCATAGTCATTCCGAGATATATTGCCATGCAACTTTCCACCGTTCCGTTTATTATGACGCGCTTTATCATTGTCATATTGCCTTGCATGATCATGTAGTTGACATCGTATTTGTGGCAAAGCCACCATACATATTATTTCATACATGTCACTCTTGATTCATTGCCCATCCCGGTACACCGCCGGAGGCATTCATATAGAGTCATATTTTGTTCTAGTATCGAGTTGTAATCATCGAGCTGTAAATAAATAGAAGTGTGATGGTCATCATTAATAGAGCATTGTCCCAAATAAAAAAAGAAAGGCCAAAAAAAGAAAGGCCCAAAAAAGAAGAAAAAAGGAAAAAGAGAAGAGAAATAAAAAGGGACAATGCTACTATCCTTTTTCCACACTTGTGCTTCAAAGTAGCACCATGATCTTTATGATAGAGAGTCTCTTGTTTTGTCACTTTCATATACTAGTGGGAATTTTTCATTATAGAACTTGGCTTGTATATTCCAACAATGGGCTTCCTCAAATGCCCTAGGTCTTCGTGAGCAAGCAAGTTGGATGCACACCCACTTAGTTTCTTTTGTTGAGCTTTCATACATTTATAGCTCTAGTGCATCCGTTGCATGACAATCCCTACTCCTTGCATTGACATCAATTGATGGGCATCTCCCTAGCCCATTGATTAGCCGCGTCAATGTGAGACTTTCTCCTTTTTTGTCTTCTCCACACAACCCCCATCATAATATTTTATTCCACCCATAGTGTTATATCCATGGCTCACGCTCATGTATTGCGTGAAAGTTGAAAAAAGTTTGAGATTACTAAAGTATGAAACAATTGCTTGGCTTGTCATCGGGGTTGTGCAAGATGAGAGCATCTTGTGTGACGAAAATGGAGCATGACCAAAATATATGATTTTGTAGGGATGAACTTTCTTTGGCCATGTTATTTTGAGAAGACATGATTGCTTAGTTAGTATGCTTGAAGTATTATTATTTTTATGTCAATATTAAACTTTTATCTTGAATCTTTCGGATCTGAACATTCATGCCACAATAAAGAAAATTACATTGAAGAATATGCTAAGTAGCATTCCACATCAAAAATTCTGTTTTTATCATTTACCTACTTGAGGACGAGCAGGAATTAAGCTTGGGGATGCTTGATACGTCTCCAACGTATCTATAATTTTTTATTGCTCCATGCTATTATATATTCTGTTTTGGATGTTTAATGGGCTTTGTTATACACTTTTATATTATTTTTGGGACTAACCTATTAACCCAAGGCCCAGTGCAAATTGCTGTTTTTTGCCTATTTCAGTGTTTCGCAAAAAAGGAATATCAAACGGAGTCCAAACGGAATGAAAACTTCGGGAGCGTGATTTTTGGAACGAACTTGATCCAGAGGACTTGGAGTGGACGTCAAGAAAATCAACGAGGAGGCCACGAGGCAGGGAGGCGCGCTTGCCCCCCTGGACGCGCCCCCCACCCTCGTGGCTCCATCGACCTACTTCTTCCTCCTATATATACCCATGTACCCCGAAACAATCGAGGAGCACCACGAAACCCTATTTCCACCGCCTCAACCTTCTTTACCCGTGAGATCCCATCTTGGGGCCCTTTCCGGCGCTCCATCGGAGGGGGAATCGATCACAGAGGGCTTCTACATCAACACCATAGCCTCTCCGATGATGTGTGAGTAGTTAACACAGACCTTCGGGTCCAGAGTTATTAGCTAGATGGCTTCTTCTCTCTCTTTGGATCTCAATACAAAGTTCTCCTCGATCTTCTTGGAGATCTATTTGATGTAACTCTTTTTGCGGTGTGTTTGCCGAGATCCGGTGAATTGTGGGTTTATGATCAAGATTATCTATGAATAATATTTGAATCTTCTCTCAATTCTTTTATGTATGATTCGTTATCTTTGCAAGTCTCTTTGTATTATCAGTTTGGTTTGGCCTACTAGATTGATCTTTCTTGCAATGGGAGAAGTGCTTAGCTTTGGGTTCAATCTTGCATTGCTCGATCCGAGTGACAGAAGGGGAAACAACACGTATTGTATTGTTGCCATCGAGGATAAAAAGATGGGGTTTATATCATATTGCTTGAGTTTATCCCTCTACATCATGTCATCTTGCCTAATGCTTTACTCCGTTCTTATGAACTTAATACTCTAGATGCATGCTGGATAGCGGTCGATGTGTGGAGTAATAGTAGTAGATGCAGGCAGGAGTTGGTCTACTTGTTGCGGACGTGATGCCTATATACATGATCATGCCTAGATATTCTAATAATTATGCACTTTTCTATCAATTGCTCGACAGTAATTTCTTCACCCACCGTAATACTTATGCTATCTTCAGAGAAGCCACTAGTGAAACCTATGGCCCCCGGGTCTATTTTCCATCATATTAATCTCCCGACAAGGAGCCATTTCTATCGCCGTTTATTTTGCAATCTTTACTTTCAATCTTTGTAGTAAAAATACCAAAAATATTATCTTATCATCTCTATCAGATCTCACTTTTGCAAGTGGCCGTGAAGGGATTGAAAACCCCTTTATCATGTTGGTTGCAAGGTTCTTATTTGTTTGTGTAGGTACGAGGGACTTACGTGTGGCCTCCTACTGGATTGATACCTTGGTTCTCAAAAACTGAGGGGAAATACTTAAGCTACTTTGCTGCATCACCCTTTCCTCTTCAAGGGAAAACCAATGCATGCTCAAGAGGTAGCACAAAGCAGCGTATAGAATATGATGCTGGTAGAGGACAAGAATCATTGAGTGGAGCTGGAACAAAAGTGCAGGAACAAGTGGCAAATTGTCTTCTCGGCAGTGAAATCGGTAGCACCGAGTTATAATTTTTGGTTGCACCGAAATGGTTTGGTTTGACCGAAAGTGATAGATCGGTGTGACCGAGTTTAACATAGAGAAAGAGCGATCGTCACCTCAGCTCACTAGGCAAAAAACATCTCACAAAGATTTGCAAGGAATTAACTGAATAATTTGCAAGGAATTGGATGAAAGAAATGCAGAGCAACACAGAGAAAAGAAAATCTAGATGAAGTTTTTTTCTGAAAAAGAAAGAAGGGGAACAAATATGCAAAGAACAAATGCAAGAACTCAGAAACACTAGAGAACTTCATCTAGAATTGGGCGGTGACAAAGTCACCTATGTTAGAGTATATTGAGTGAGGAGTCAAGTGAGAACACTTGATCATAAGTCATACTCATTGTTTAAGCTCAAAATGGGGTTACCATTTTTCGATTAAGCATTTTGATGTATTCGCATCTTGTTGAGCTGCTTTGACCCATGGCTTGGGTAAAGCATCTCTAAGATGGAATAGCATACCTTGGGTGGTGGTGTTGAACTTGTGTGAGTTGCTGAAGGTTGATGTAGCTCATCAAGAATTGAGAGCACCACTTGGATTTGAGTTCATCTACCTACATGGGTTAGTCTTGCAAGGAAGAGCACTTGTGTATCCAAAATGGCAATCATGAAATTTGATACCAAATGAAATTTGATATATAGAATTTGTCAAAGGATATGTTGAAGGGTTTCATGCTTCCTTGTCTTCAACCACCACGATGTAGGGACTTGGTGATGTAGAGATTGCTCAAGATGTGAGTGAGTTGCAATCCCATGGATTTGGATTCATCCAGGTACCTACGAGAGTTAGATAGCATGCAAGGGTACAAATGTATCCAAGACATATGATAATCATCATAAGAGAAAAAGTCAAGGATTAGTCATAGTCTCATGCCTTACATGTATCCAAATGGAGTTGCTACTCCAAGTTTGAAGCATCAATGATGTTCAGTTCTCCTCTCAAATGGCAAAAGACTTTCTCATCAAGCGGTTTGGTGAATATTCCGCCAATTGCTTATCGGTACGAACATGCTTAAGATCAATGTCCCTTTAGCAACATGATCTCGAATGAAATGATGACGAACTTCAATATGCTTAGTTCGAGAATGTTGCACGGGATTGTGAGCAATCTTAATAGCACTCTCATTGTCACAAAACAATGGAACATGTTTCACATTGATCCCATAATATTTAAGGGTTTGGGTCATCCAAAGTAATTGAGCACAACATGAACCGGCGGCAATGTATTCCGCTTCGGCAGTGGATAAGGATACTGAGTTTTGTTTCTTGGAGGACCAAGACACAAGAGATCTACCATGGAATTGACAAGTACCCGAAGTGGACTTTCTATCAACCTTGTCTCCGGCATAGTCCGAATCGGAATAGCCAACAAGATCAAAAGAGGACCTCTTAGGATACCAAATGCCAAAATTTGGTGTATGTATTCAGTATCTCACTATCCTTTTCACAGCCTTAAGATGGCTTTCTTTGGGGGGCGCTTGATATCATGCACACACTAAGCATAATATCAGGACGGGAGGCACATAGATACAACAATGAACCAATCATAGAGCGGTAAACATTTTGGTCAACCGATTTGCCATCATTGGTCAAGTCAAGATGTCCACTAGTAGGCATTGGTGTTTTCATACCTTTGCTTCCTTGCATGTTGAACTTCTTGAATAAGTCCTTGGTGTACTTTGTTTGAGAAACAAAGGTGCCTTCCTTAGTTTGCTTGATTTGCAAACCAATAAAGAACTTGAGTTCACTCATCATAGACATCTCAAACTTCTTCGACATTAGCTTCCCAAACTTTTCACTAAAATGAGGGTTAGTCGAACCAAATATGATATCATCAACATAAATTTGGCACACAAATAATTCACCATTAACCCTTTTAGTAAAAAGAGTAGAATCTATTTTTCCAATCTGAAAGCCTTTCTCAATAAGGAACTTGGTCAAGCATTTATACCATGATCTAGGAGCTTGTTTGAGACCATAAAGAGGCTTTGTGAAGTTTGTAAACATGATCAGGTTTCTTAGGATTGACAAAACCGGGAGGTTGTTTAACATAAACTTGCTCCTCAATTTCACCATTTAGAAAAGCACTTTGAATGTCCATTTGGTACAAGGTGATATCATGGTGATTAGCATAGGCAAGTAAGATGCGGATGGACTCAAGTCTAGCAACGGGGGCATATGTCTCACCGTAGTCCATACCTTCGAATTGAGTGTAGCCTTGGGCGACAAGACGTGCTTTGTTGTGAATGACTTGACCATCTTCGTCTTGCTTGTTGCGAAACACCCATTTGGTACCGATGATGTTGTGGTTGTTGTCGGGCTTCTCGACCAATGTCCACACTTGATTTCTCTCAAAGTTTTGTAGCTCTTCATGCATATCATTTATCCAATTCGGATCTTCCAATGCTTCTTCAACCTTCATAGGTTCAATGCTAGAGATGAATGAATAATGTTCACAAAAATTAGCCAAACGAGTTTTAGAGCGAGTGATTATCCCGGTTTGGATATCATTGAAGATTTCTTCGACGGGATGGTCTCTTAAGACTCTTGTTCGAACTCGTGAGAGCTTTTTCTTGGGTCGGGGTGAACCATCTTCTTCATCATCTTGTTCTTCTTCTTGGCCTTCTTCATTGTTGATGTTGTCGTTCTCTTGTCGTGGTGGAGAAGGAGGTTGATGAGGTTCATCTTGGTGACTTCCTCGTTTTCTTCATCTCGATGTGTCCCACTTGTGGATGCTTCCGTGTCAACTCTTGGTTCACCTTGTCGTGAGGTAGAAGCTTCCAGTTGGATGGACAAGGTACTCTCCTATACCTTCGTTGGATGAATCTTTACAATAGACAAGTCTTGGATTGCTTCCGAAGGGTCTTTGTCTCCTACATCAATTGGCAATTGCTCTACTTGCAAGCCATTAGATTCATCAAACTTCACATCTACCGTCTCTTCAACCTTTCGGGTGAAATTATTGTAGACACAGTAAGTGTGAGAGTTTGAGCCATAACCAAGTAGGAAACCCTCATGAGATTTAGGAGCAAATTTAGAACGACGATGCTTATCAAGAATGTAACACTTTGAGCCAAATACTCGAAAGTATCCAACTTGGGGTTTGTTACCGGTGAGGAGCTCGTATGCCATCTTGCCGAGTAGCTTATGAAGATACAAGCGATTTGTTGCATGACAAGCCGTCTCAACCGCTTTCGCCCAAAAGTGTTTTGGAGTCTTGTACTCATCAAGCATCGTTCTCGCCATCTCAATAAGAGTTCGGTTCTTCCTCTCAACAACTCCATTTTGTTGAGGTGTGTACGTAGCCGAGAACTCATGTGAAATCCCCTCTCCGTCAAGAAAGGTATCCACATTTACGTTCTTGAACTCCGTTCCGTTGTCGTTGCGAACCTTCTTGATACTCACTTCAAATTGATTTTGGGCCTTCCTAGAGAATCTCTTGAAGATCTTTTGAACTTGCGATTTATCATCAAGAAATAACACCCACGTAAATCTTGAAAAATCATCAACTATGACTAGACCAAATGAGTTGCCACCGAGACTTTTGTAGGCATTGGGACCAAAAAGACCCATATGAGTAGCTCGAGCGGTCTTCTCGTGGTCATGATGTTCTTCACGGGGTGACTTCCTCCTACTTGTTTTCCTACTTGACACGCACTGCACAATCTATCCTTGTCAAATATAACATCTTTCACTCCAAGGATATGATTACCTTTCATAAGCTTATCAAGATTTTGCATGCCCACGTGACCTAACCTTCTATGCCACAACCAGCCTTTCGAAGATTTAGCAATTAAACAATTGTCGGTGTACAAAAAGAGGGGTGCGTTTTTGTACCCATATACCTGTGCACGGGCAGTCGGAGCCACGCCTACGGTCACGCCGAGCAGAACAGGGGAGGTGAGCCAAGGTAAGACCAAAGCCCAAGATAATAAGAGCAACGCCAAGGCCAAGACCACAAAGAGCAGAGGGACGAAGCAGGTTCCCCCGGCAAGACCCTTGCCGGGGCAGCCTCAGCAGCCCCGACAAGATCCTTGCCGGGACAGCTCGCCCCGCACCAACAGAGCGGGCCACCCTTGAGCCCACGGTCTCCAACATCACGTTGGGCCAGGGCTCGGGAGGCACCTCCGTGGTGGCATGCAGATCTTTGTGAAGACATATTCAAGATCAGATGAGGATTAGAAGACAATGATCCTCGGCAAGATCCTTGCCGAGGAAGGCCACCAGACCCCCGGCAAGGCCCTTGCCGGGGACGACAGAGCGCCACGGCAAGACCCTTGCCGGGCCACACGGCAAGACCCTTGCCGGGCCACCCGGCAAGGCCCTCACCAAGGACGCCAGTAGGGCCACCGCCAGGCCCACGCCAACCAAGCTTCCACCGCCGTTCACATGCAGGTGCCAGCCCAACCAGCTGGGCGGGCACCTGCGTGGCAACATGCAGCTCCCAGGCCAACTCATCGAGCGCCTGCGTGGCGGCATGCAGATCTTCGTGAAGGCTCCGCCACTGCGCCACCTCAGCTGCCTGCCTGCCTACATGGCACCACGCGCCTCACTGGCCAGGGCGCATGTCAAAGCGAGGAGGAGCGGCGATGGACAGGACGGGCCTCGCCCCCGTCCCCAATAAAGCAAGGGGACACCCAAGCTACGCATTAAATGCGTCTTGTCCTGTAATACGAGCGATAAGCTCAGGGCACTGTACGCCTTTCCACCTCCTGTGTGCCACTGTGGCAACCCCTTCCGACTATAAAAGGAGGCCCATGGCATACTGGAGAAGGACTCGGCTCTTTCGAACCACGCACTGACCACAGCTAGTTCGAGAGCTCAAGAACTCTCTGAAATACACCCACCAAAGCAGGACTAGGGTTTTACGCATCCTCGCGGCCCGAACCTGGGTAAACGATCCTTGTGCTGTCTACTAGCCCTACTCTTGTCGCAACCCCGCGCCCCGGCAACCGTAGTAGGGATTCTTGTGATCCCATAGGTGTCGTTCCATACCGACAACAAGTTCTAGGTTGAGCCTTTTTAGTGAAATCAACAATGTAAAGATCACCTCTACGTATACCGATAAAGACCATTTTATGATTATCTCTGTGAAACACTTGGCAATCAACTTCAGTAAATATGACATTGAAACCAAAGTCAGCAAGTCTAGATACGGAAAGTAAATTGTAGCCAAGAGATTCAACGAGCATAACATTTTGTATAGAGCTACCATGTGAGATGGCCACCTTACCAAGGCCAACAACCTTACCCCTTGAGTTATCACCAAAGGTGACATACTTCCGAGGGTCGTCGTTTTCAGCAAGCTCATGAATCATATCCTTATCTCCGGTCATATGATCAGTACATCCACTATCAAGGACCCATTCCTTTCCTCCAGCCATGTAGCCACAAAGATTACCCATAAGACCAAAGTGTCTCATAGACCCATCGATATCAAAGTCATTATCATCGTCCTCATCATAGTATCCATGTTCAACATCGTCTTGTGATGGATCAATTCCTAGAGAGAGTGATTCATTAGATAAATGAACATCGCAATAATCATATTTATGAATTCTAATGACTTCGGAGATGATATTGCTAATGATTCCAACATCTCCTTTGGCACGCATGAGATTAGTAAGTTCAAATAGACAATCACCAAACCTAGGATCATTGGAATTCATCTTACTCAAGGCAATAGACTTATGAAGGATCTGATCTAAGTTTTGCAAGGAATAGTTTGGAAACCGTTCCTCAAGAAATCTCCATATAGTGTAGGCACAATCAATAGTAGGCAAGCTAGCAATCAAGTTGTTGGGCAAACCTCTAACAATAAGATTGATAGTTCTAAGATTGCGAATCATGTCAAGATCCTCATTAGGAGTGGGATGCAAAGGATCACTAGGGGGAATGCAAGGACTAGTAATGTATTTGTTCAAGTGATATTCATTGAAAATCTCAAGCATCTCATTTTTTCACTCATGAAAGTACTCTTCATCAAGAATAGGCACTCTATGTCTAAGACTCCCCAACGTAGACACATCCATCTTCCTCCAAAGGTGTTTAAACAAAGGCAATGGAGGACAAGGCTCTGATACCAATTGAAAGGATCGAGAAGAGGTGTCTAGAGGGGGGTGAATAGACTCTTAACAAGAAAAAAGTTGCAGCTTTTTTATTTTCTTCAAGTTAGGGTAGAGTTTTAGCACAAGTTTAAACATTCACAATACATTCAAGCAATCATGGCAAGAGTATATGAGCAGCGGAAAGTAAAGCATGCAATTTGCAAGAATGTAAAGGGATGGGATTTGGAGGGAGCAAACGCAATGTAGACATGGAGATTTTTGGCAAGGTTCCGATACATGGTGCTATCGTACATCCACGTTGATGGAGACTTCAACCCACGGAGGGTAATGGTTGCGCAATTCCACGGAGGGCTCCACCCACGAAGGGTCCACGAAGAAGCAACCTTGTCTATCCCACCATGGCCATCGCCCATGAAGGACTTGCCTCACTAGGGTAGATCTTCACGAAGTAGGCGATCTCCTTGCCCGTACAAACTCCTTGGTTCAACTCCACAATCTTGACGGAGGCTCCCAAGTGACACCTAACCAATCTAGGAGACACCACTCTCCAAAAGGTAATAGATGGTGTGCTGATGATGAACTCCTTGTTCTTGTGCTTCAAATGATAGTCTCCCAAACACTCAACTCTCTCTCACAGATTTGGATTTGGTGGAAAGATGACTGATACGTCTCCGTCGTATCTATAATTTTTGATTGTTCCATGCCAATATTATACAACTTTCATATACTTTTGGCAACTTTTTATACTATTTTTGGGACTAACATATTGATCCAGTGCCCAGTGCCAGTTCCTGTTTGTTGCATGTTTTATGTTTCACAGAAACCCCATATCAAACGGAATCCAAACGGAATAAAAACGGACGGAGAATATTTTTGGAATATTTGGGAAATATGGGAGGAAGAATCAACGCGAGACGGTGCCCGAGGTGGCCACGAGGCAGGGGGGCACGCCTGCCCCCCCCCCCCGGCGCGCCCCTGACCCTCGTGGGCCCCTTGTAAGGCGGTTGTTGCTCTTCTTTGGCCGCAAGAAAGCTAATTTTTGGAGAAAAATCTAGGCGAAGGTTTCAATCCAATCAGAGTTACGGATCTCCGGATATATAAGAAACAGTGAAAGGGCAAAATACCAGGACGCAGAAACAGAGAGAGACAGAGAGACAGATCCAATCTCGGAGGGGCTCTTGCCCCTCCCACGCCATGGAGACCATGGACCAGAGGGGAAACCCTTCTCCCATCTAGGGAGGAGGTCAAGGAAGAAGAAGAAGGAGGGGGGCTCTCTCCCCCTCTCTCCCGGTGGCGCCGGAATGCCGCCGGGGCCATCATCATCACCGCGATCTACACCAACACCTCCATCATCTTCACCAACATCTCCATCACCTTCCCCATCTATCTACATCAGTCCACTCTTCCGCAACCCGCTGTACCCTCTTCTTGAACATGGTGCTTTATGCTTCATATTATTATCCAATGATGTGTTGCCATCCTATGATGTCTGAGTAGATTTTCGTTGTCCTATCGGTAATTGGTGAATTGCTATGATTGGTTTAATTTGCTTGTGGTTATGTTGCTGTCCTTTGGTGCCCATCATATGAGCGCGCACGTGGATCACACCATAGGGTTAGTTGTATGTTGATAGGACTATGTATTGGAGGGCAAGAGTGACAGAAGCTTCAACCTAGCATAAAAATTGATGCATACGGGATTGAAGGGGGACCAATATATCTTAATGCTATGGTTGGGTTTTACCTTAATGAACGTTAGTAGTTGCGGATTCTTGCTAATAGTTCCAATCATAAGTGCATAGAATTCCAAGTCAGGGATGACATGCTAGCAGTGGCCTCTCCCACATAAAACTTGCTATCGGTCTAGTAACGTAGTCAATTGCTTAGGGACAATTTCGCAACTCCTACCACCACTTTTCCACACTCGCTATACTAACTTTATTGCTTCTTTATCTAAACAACCCCTACTTTTTATTTACGTGCTCTTTATTATCTTGCAAACCTATCCAACAACACCTACAAAGTACTTCTAGTTTTATACTTGTTCTAGGTAAAGCAAACGTCAAGCAAGCGTAGAGTTGTATCGGTGGTCGATAGAACTTGAGGGAATACTTGTTCTACCTTTAGCTCCTCGTTGGGTTCGACACTCTTACTTATCGAAAGAGGCTACAATTGATCCCCTATACTTGTGGGTTATCAAGACCTTTTTCTGGCGCCGTTGCCGGGGAGCAATAGCGTGGGGTGAATATTCTCGTGTGTGCTTGTTTGCTTTATCACTAAGTAATTTTTATTTGCTGTTCTTAGTTGTTTTCTATCTTTAGTTATGGGTAGGAAACGCAAAATACCCAAAAAAAATAGTTGTACCTACTGAACCAATGGTTGAAGAACCACTCAAAATCTATCATACTCCTGAAGCTTTTTACTTGGATCATCTTCGATCCCTTTGTGCTCGTGCTGAAACCCCAACTAGCTTACTCGAGGGAAAATCTTTAGATGAGCATGCTTGTTATGTGCGACACCGCTTATCTCAAAAAGGGAAACTTTTACAGCATCAAATTAATACTATGCAATGTTATGCTTGGAATTTATGTGAAATATATGATTTTACTTGTTGTTCTAAAAACCCTAAGAAAGACCTTCCCTACCAATGCGAGTTTAGTGATAATGGAATCGTATCTTCGTATGCTAAAGGTGTTTATAACTACTATGATGTTCAACAAATTGAAGAATTTGTTGCTTTTAAGGGTGCTTATGAAATTGCTTCTTTGATTGAAAAGTATGATGCTACTCTTTACAAATCTGAAAATTTTGCCATACTTGAATATAGTTATGATAATTATGCTTCGAATGCCTATGTTAAACCTTATATTGAGGACTCCCCTGCTGTCCAAGAAGAGACTAATATTTTGCAGGAGTCTATGGAAGAAGAAATTAATGACATTGTGAGCTCATTGGATGAAAAAGATGAGGAGGAGAGAGAAGAACAAAAGGAGGAAGAGCGGATTGATCACCCGAGCCCACCTTCTAATGAGAGTAACTCTTCAACTCATACATTATTTAAATTCCCTTCGTGCTTACCGAAGGATGATTCCTATGATGATTGTTATGATCCTGTTGATTCTTTTGAAGTACCCCTTTTTGATGATGCTTGCTATGCTTGTGGCCAAGATGCCAATATAAATTATGCTTATGGAGATGAACTTGCTATAGTTCCTTATGTTAAACATGAAATTGTTACTATTGCACCCATGCATGATAGTCCTATTATCTTTTTGAATTCTCCCGACTACACTATGTCGGAGAAGTTTGCCTTTATTAAGGATTATATTGATGGGTTGCCTTTTACCGCTACACGTGATAATTTTGATAGATATAATATGCATGTGCTTGCTGCTCCTACTTGCAATTATTATGAGAGAGGAACAATATCTCCACCTCTCTATGTTTCCCACACGGTAAAATTGCAAGAAACTGCTTATGCTATGCATTGGCCTTTACTTGGTGTGCATGAATTGTTCTTTTATGACATGCCGATGCATAGGAAGAGAGTTAGACTTCGTCATTACATGATATATGTTACTTTGGGCTCACTACTAAATGCCAAATCATTGTTAATTAAAATTGGCTTTGATATACCTTGGGATCCGGGTGGATTCATTACTTGAGCACTATATGCCTAGCTTAATGGCTTTAAAGAAAGTGCTGCCAGGGAGACAACCCGGAAGTTTTAGAGAGTCATTTATTTCTGTTGTGTGCTTTCATATAGTTTAAAAACAAAAAAATAAAGAGGGGAACCCTAAACTTTTTCAAAAAGGAAAGTGAAAGTGAGAGAAACAAGCAATGTTGAAGTGGGGGAGCTCCTTGAACTTTGTTCATGCTCACGGAAACTTTGTGAATCTTAATTACAGAAACTTTTCAACAAAAATAATTATCCCCTTGTACAATTCCATTGTATTATAAAAATAATGTGCCAAGGTTTGCCTTTAGGATGTTTACAATGCTTGTTGGCTTGTGCGGTGCAGGACAGAAACTTTGGCTGTAGTGCGCGATTTTACATTTCTTACTGGAACGTCAAATGGTTCTGAAACTTTTTGAAATGTCTTTATATACAAATTGTTTATTTTTCCTAATTTTGTTAGAATTTTTGGAGTACCGGAAATATGGTGAATGTTCAGATTGTTACAGACTGTTCTGTTTTAGACCCTCGTGGGCCCCTTGTAAGGCGGTTGTTGCTCTTCTTTGGCCGCAAGAAAGCTAATTTTCGGAGAAAAATCTAGGCGAAGGTTTCAATCCAATCAGAGTTACGGATCTCCGGATATATAAGAAACAGTGAAAGGGCAAAATACCAGGACGCAGAAACAGAGAGAGACAGAGAGACAGATCCAATCTCGGAGGGGCTCTTGCCCCTCCCACGCCATGGAGACCATGGACCAGAGGGGAAACCCTTCTCCCATCTAGGGAGGAGGTCAAGGAAGAAGAAGAAGGAGGGGGGCTCTCTCCCCCTCTCTCCCGGTGGCGCCGAAATGCCGCCGGGGCCATCATCATCACCGCGATCTACACCAACACCTCCATCATCTTCACCAACATCTCCATCACCTTCCCCATCTATCTACATCAGTCCACTCTTCCGCAACCCGCTGTAACCTCTACTTGAACATGGTGCTTTATGCTTCATATTATTATCCAATGATGTGTTGCCATCCTATGATGTCTGAGTAGATTTTCGTTGTCCTATCGGTAATTGGTGAATTGCTATGATTGGTTTAATTTGCTTGTGGTTATGTTGTTGTCCTTTGGTGCCCATCATATGAGCGCGCGCATGGATCACACCATAGGGTTAGTTGTATGTTTATAGGACTATGTATTGGAGGGAAAGAGTGACAGAAGCTTCAACCTAGCATAGAAATTGATGCATACGGGATTGAAGGGGGACCAATATATCTTAATGCTATGGTTGGGTTTTACCTTAATGAACGTTAGTAGTTGCGGATGCTTGCTAATAGTTCCAATCATAAGTGCATAGAATTCCAAGTCAGGGATGACATGCTAGCAGTGGCCTCTCCCACATAAAACTTGCTATCGGTCTAGTAACGTAGTCAATTTCTTAGGGACAATTTCACAACTCCTACCACCACTTTTCCACACTCGCTATACTAACTTTATTGCTTCTTTATCTAAACATCCCCTACTTTTTATTTACATGCTCTTTATTATCTTGCAAACCTATCCAACAACACCTACAAAGTACTTCTAGTTTTATACTTGTTCTAGGTAAAGCAAACGTCAAGCGTGCGTAGAGTTGTATCGGTGGTCGATAGAACTTGAGGGAATATTTGTTCTACCTTTAGCTTCTCGTTGGGTTCGACACTCTTACTTATCGAAAGAGGCTACAATTGATCCCCTATACTTGTGGGTTATCAATGACTTGAGTGGAGAGCAAGTTGGAGAAGGCTAGAGATCAAGATTTATGTGGTTGGAATGGAATATCTTTACCTCAACACATGAGTAGGTGGCTCTCTCTCAGATAATGTATGCTGGAAGTGTAGGTATGTTCTGATGGCTCTCCTCACGAATGAAGAGTGGGTGGAGGGGTATATATAGCCTCCACACAAAATCTAACCGTTACACACAAATCACCAAACTCGGTGGGACCGAATAATGAAACTCGGTCGGACCGATTTAGTTCATAATGTGACCGTTAGGTATTTCGGTGGGACCGATATGGTCAACTCGGTGGGCCGATGTGCTAGGGTTAGGGTAAAACCTCATCTCGGTTTGACCGATTACACAAACTCGGTGGGACCAATTTTGGTAATAAGCAAAACAGAGAATTGGTCAGGCAAACTCGGTGGGACCGATTGCTTATCTCGGTAAGACCGAAATTATTGCAACAGGCAACAGAGAGTTTGCAAGCCCATCTCGGTGAGACCGGGATCCCATCGGTGAGACCGAATTGACTAGGGTTTGTGGCAGTGGTTATGTCAGGAGAACTCGGTGGCACCGGATAGAATGTTTCGGTGGGGCCGAGTTTCACTTTTAGGTTTGGGACATATGTGGATATGAGAAAGTGGTTGAGGGTTTTGGAGCATATCACTAAGCACTTTGAGCAAGCAACCCATTTAGCAACACCTCATCCCCTTTTAATAGTATTGGCTTTCCTATAGACTCAATGTGATCTTGGATCACTAAAAGTAAAATGTAGAGTCTTGAGCTTTTGAGCTTGAGCCAATCCTTTGTCTTTAGCACCTTGAAGGGGTTCCACATCCTCTTGTCCATGCCACTCCCTCTGTTGAACTTGTCTGAAATATACTAGATAAAAGCATTAGTCCAACAAGAGATATGTTGACATTAATTACCAAAACCACCCAGGGAGCACTTGTGCTTTCAGACTTTGCCCCTACTCCAAGCTATACGGGATGGAAATTATCTCAAATAACAACCTGCAGATTACACGCACAAACACACGGAAATACATCATTGTGACACATGTGTCACGTTACACAACTAGCCTATCATTTAACAGAGCCAGGTCACAACCTCTCTGACATAGACCTCAATCGCATGCTGATAGGCTGTGATGGCCACGACCATAGGTCAGGAGTAGGCAGCCATAGTGTACCTAGTCCAGAGATCTACGATACCATGACCGGGGGTCAGCCCATGGCAGAAGTTAGCACCCCTATAACACTTGAGTTTGCATAAGCTGACGGAGATGTGGTTGCTGATTTTTATCTGAACAACGGTGCGGCAGAAACTGAAGGTAGTGACGACGACGGTGATGCAGGTTCGCCAGAAAGGACTCAGTTGGAGGAAGAAGCAGAGATGGATGCAGAGGTGGAGGAAGATGATGAAGAGGAAGATCCAGTGTTGGAAACAATGACCCCGGAGATCCCTCTCATAGAAATATCAACGGAGTTCCGCACAGGAAACAGGTTTTGCATCAGATGATCTTAACGACGCAAGTTATGCTGCTCACGAAGACGAGGGGGATGCCGGGTTGGAACACCTACGAGACATGCAGATGACTCCGATGACGAAGGCCCAACTGATGAATTCCAGTTCAGCTTGTTGGAAAAGGTAGTCTTCCGCACTATATACCAAAGAGACATGAACACACATGAGTTTAGAGAATTGAGTGGCGCTGACCTAGCAGTTGTGACGGAGGAGATATCTATGATATGGAGCCATTGGTGGTGCCAAGGCCTCGGACAGCGGAAGAAGAGAAGATAAATCCAAGGTCCAAGCCTTTAATATATCCAGGGCTTGTGTTCAGCTCAATGCTACTCCCTCCGTTCCAAAATAGATGACTCAACTTTGTACTAACTTTAGTACAAAGTTAGTATAAAGTTGGGTCATCTATTTTGGAACGGCGGGAGTAGATATGAAGATATGGCTACAGGAGTGCGCAGCGCGACACTATCGGCCTTAGCTAGTCTGGAAGTCAGAGAAAGCAAAGAGATTCGTGGTTTGGTATGAGAACAGGGAGCAGGGTTGTCCATGCAAGGTCTGCGCCAGGAAGCGCAACCTAGACGATCAATGGAAAATCTTTAGCTGCGTAGGATCGCACCAATGCGGGCGCGACCACATAGAAGGTCATCACCGACAGCTTGCGTCTAGCTTCATCAACCAACGCATGAAACATGTCATCGCCAAGCAGCCGACGAAGTCCACGTCACAGCTGTAGGATTACATAAGCATGATATTTGAGTATAACGTGAACTATGGAAATGCCTGAAGGGCTAAGCAGCTCGCTCTAAAGATGGTGTAGAGTGACTGAGAGGAGTCCTACGGTGTGCTTCCGAAACAACTTCAAGCAATGAAAGTCCGCAATCCAAAACTGATGTATGAGGTGGAGGGATACTTTTTTTTGAACGGACCAGCTGATGGCTGGCTTATATTGAAATCACAGCAGGAAGCAGGCGGAAAAAAAGGTTGTGTTTGATCTAGCGATCAAGGAAGAAAAAAGAAGAAAACTGAAAAGATCAGTAAAGAGAGCTAGCGGAAGGCTAGACTAGCAAGTTAATCTCTCATGGAGGTTCCCAGAAAGGGTGCTCAAGGTGAACTGCTCCTGCTTGGCGCCATAGCTCGAACGTCCTTCTTATGCTCGACATAGTTTCAGTCATGTTTGCTGCCTTCTGCCTGAAAGTGCACTCGTTTCGTAGATGCCAAATGCCTCCCAGCACCAGAACGATCATTGTCTTGACTCCCTTCTTGTGCTCAGGCCTTGCACCGTTTATGATCTCATTTATAATCTCCACGGCTTTGTTCTTGTGGTGCCAGCTTGTGGGGTGCATGGAACTGCATCCATTCCCTTGGGCAACTCTGGTCCAGATTGCAGCTGAGAAAGGGCACTGCCAGAAGAGATGTTGCGAGGTCTCCAGGTTTCTGAGGCAAAGATGGCAGAAGTACTCGTTTGGCCAGCCTCTTCTTTGGAGCCGGTCATTGCACCATAGGATGTTCTTGAGCAGCAGCCAGACCATAAATTTCAGCCGTGCCGGTGCCCAAACCTGCCATGGCATCTTCCTGAAGTTTGTCTTGATCATCCCGTGGAATTGGCAGCTCTAGGACGAGCTGGTGGAGAAAGATCCCGAGGCCGTGTGCTTCCATGTAATTGTGTCTTGCAGCTGGTCGTTTAGGTTCAGGTTCTTGGAGATAAGCCATCTGCTCAGGTGGATCACCTCAGGCCATAGTTGGTGCGTGTTTCCGTGAGCCAAATCAGCAATCCAAGTGTCATTCAGTAGTGCAGCATGGACGGTCCTGTTCTTTCTTCTTGATTGCTTGTAGAGCTCTGGGAACTCCATTTTCAGAGTTCTTGCGCCAGTCCAGGAGCAGTCCCAGAAGCTGGCCGTCTTCCCATCTCCCAACGTCACCGTTGTTGAGGCATTGAACAGATCCTTGTCACCTTGATCGCATGGCAGCTGCATGCCCACCCAAGGCCTGCTTGGTGTTACCCAGGAGAACCAGAGCCATCTGAGTCTGAGGGCGCGGCTTAATCGGTGCAGGTTTGGAATGCCAAGCCCACCCTTGTCAATCGGAGAGCACACCACAGGCCAGTTTACTTTGCATTTCCCGCCACTGACCTCCTCCTCTTGAGCCCATAGAAAGTGTCTTCTGATCTTGTCCACCTCGGCTAGGAGCTTCTTTGGCACCTTCAGAACAGCCAGTGCGAAAGTGGGGAGTGCAGTGAGCACGCTTCTGACGAGAACGCGCCTTCCTGCAATGGACAAGAGCCGTCCCTTCCATCCTGCCAGGCGCGCTCTGATTCTGTCCAGGATGAACTGCAGATGCACTATGCGCAGTCTAGAAATGGTGACAGACAACCCAAGATAGCTCAGGGGGAATTGGGTTTGTTGTCCACCGAAATTCTGAAGCACATGCTGTAGGTCGATGAGGTCGCACCTGATAGCAGTGACTGAAGATTTTAGCAGGTTCACTTTCAGACCTGAAGCTTGTCCGAACTCTTGGATGATATCCATCAGGGCGTCGATCTCCTCTTTCACCGGGTTCACAAAAATGATGGCATCGTCAGCATATAGACTCACGCGCAGCGAGAGATCTCTGCCCGGCAGCGAGTCGAGCTGGCCTAGCTCCATGGCGCGCTGTAGAAGTCGATGCAGGGGGTCAATGGCGATGATGAACAGAAGCGGGGACAGGGGATCGCCCTGCCTGAGCCCGCGGTAGTGTAATATTTTCTTGCCCTCCGCGCCATTCAGCAGAAAAGAGGAGGTCGAAGACGCTAGAAGCATGGTGATCCAGTCTCGCCATCTCGCTGAGAAGCCTAGGGCTTGGAGGAGCTCGAGAAGATACTCCCAGGATACATTATCAAAGGCTTTTGCTATGTCAAGTTTGATTAGGAGCGCTGGTGTTTTTCTTCTGTGCAGAGACCTAACTGCATTTTGGACGTAAAGGAAACTATCATGCGTGCTTTTCTTTGCCAGGAAAGCAGATTGCGCCAGTGAGATTATGGAGTCGATGACGCTGGAGAGCCGCATGGAGAGGACTTTGGTGATTAGCTTAGCTATGGAGTGTACTAGGCTGATTGGCCTGTAGTCTGAAACTGTTGCCGCACCATCCTTTTTTGGGATCCAGACTACCAGGGCGGAGTTGAGCGTAGCAAGATTGTTGCCGGCAATGCAGTAGAACTGGTGGAAAACCTTCATGATGTCGTGCGTGATAGTTTGCCAACAACTACGAAAGAAAACTCCAATGAAACCGTCCGGACACAGGGCTTTTTCTGCTGGCGAGGCCTTGATCGCCTCCCAGACTTCTGCTTCAGAGAATGGGTTGTCGAGGCCTCCTCCTCTTATTGCCGGCAGTTGTAGTTGGCTCCAGTCAATGGCTCTAGTCCGGGCTCCTTTGGAGCCGAGGACAGAACTGAAGTGCTCAAAGATGACTGCCTCTTTGTCCTCGTGTGATGTGGTGATCCCGTTGCTCGTTTGCAGGCTATGGATGAATTTTTTCCTTCTTCGCGATCGCATCTTCGCATGGAAGAATTTGGTTCCCGCGTCGCCCAGCTTGAGGCAGGGAGGCTTGCCGCTTGCGCGCACACTCGATCGCAGCTAGGCCGAGCAGTTGTTGCTTGAGGAGTCGACGGAGATTGAACTCTGGTGTGGTGAGGTTGCGGGACTCCTGGGCTATGTCGAGGCGCAGAATGATCTCTGTAGCTATGTGGAATTGGAGCTTAGCATCACTAAAAAGGGAGGAGCTCCATATCTTCAGGTCTTGTGCAGTACGCGCCAACTTGATCGACAGAGATTTGAAAGCGCAGTTGCTCTGCGGAGGTCTGTTCCAGGCATGATCAACTGTCTCGTGGAAGCGCGGGAACTGTGGCCAAAAACTTTCAAATTTGAATTTGGCGCGACGGCGGGGAGCAGCTGCGTCGGCTAGAAGCAGAGGGCAGTGGTCAGAGCACGCCGTGGATGCGGCCATCAGCATACTAGAGGGGAACAGATCTTCCCAGCTGCAGTTGCAGAAAAATTTGTCGATGCTGATGAGTGTTGGGTTCTCCCGCTCGTTACTCCAGGTGAAGCGGCGATTTTTGCACTTGATTTCTTTCAGGACGGCGTTGTCGATTGCTCGCCTAAACATGCCCATGATCCTGCGGTTCAGGAGGTGATTGTTCTTGTCCCTTGCCTCGTAGATCAGATTGAAATCTCCGTTTATGAGCCAAGGATCCGTTGGTGGTGAGCCGTTCTAGCTAATTTAACAAGGAAAGCATTCTTCCTGGTGTCGTCAGCCGGGCCGTACACGGTGGTGAGCCAGAAGCTTTTGGATTGCCGGAGTAGAGTTACTTTTGTAGTGATCGCGAACTCGCCAATGGCGTGCGATGCAATGCTGACCAGCTCGCTGTTCCAGAAGATAGCAGCTCCACCGCGGGAGCCGATCGCCGGGAGGACTACACATTCAGTCAGGGCGGCTCCGCCGATTTCCCTGACGAGACTGGGCGTTCATATATCTATCTTGGTTTCCTGCAGGCATAGGATTGCAGCTCTGTTTGCCGTAACTACTTCGCAGATTGCCGCGCGCTTCGCCGGCTGATTAAGGCCGCGAACATTCCATGACAAGATTGGACAGAGGCTGTCATTCATTTGGAAATAGAAATTGCTCCGATGGCTGAAAGATAGTAGATGGCCTCAGGCCCAGTACAAACACATCCGAACTAGCAGGGGCACGCCGGCATCCACCAATAGCGCCCAACTCACGCCGGCGAGAAGCTATCCACTCTACTGATAAAGAGGAAAGAGAATCTAATTCTACCCGGCGACACGCCGGCCGCCACCGGAGACTATAGCATAGGCGAACTAACATGACTAAACAGGGGCCACGGCGGCAGCTCCCTCAGGCCCTGACAGGCCTGCAGCGACGAGGAGGGAGTCCTTGTCGAGACGCGTCAGCTTGGCGATGACGGCGATGTCGTTGTCGGTGAGTGGCTCGTCGAAGCGACGGATGAGGGCGTCGGCAACCTCCTTGGTCATTTTCTCCTTTGGCCCGAGCAGTCCGAGCTCCTTGACGATGCGGAGGGAGGCGCGCTATGAGACCGGCGTCTTGGAGCTGCAGGCTGCCTGGCGAGCGCTCTGCCTGGTAGGAGCCGCGGCTACACGTGCCTTGGGTGGAGCAGAGGGACGGCGCAGGGGGGCGTTGGCGATGATCGACGCAGGGGCATCGAGGAACAGGCGGCGAGGAGCTGGGGGGGGGGGCTTCCCTCTGTGTCGTTGGCGATCTCAAGCTGGCAGACGCGGGTGGTGATTGCGCCAAGCTGCATCTCCATCGTGCGTGCAGGTGCGGGAGCGCATCTGCTAAACTGTCCGAAGGCCTGCGGGGTCGCGGCAAGCGTGGGGCCGAACGTGTCTGGTTGCGCCTCCGTCTCGTGGCCCAACTCGTGCATGTCACCGTCGAAGTCCAGGGGAGTTGCAACCACGGCGTCAGCCGTGGTTTGGATGTCTGCTGCCGAGTTGTCGACGATCACCGACGCGAGGGTGGGCCGCTTTGCTGTCTTGAAGAAATCGTCGACCGGGTCCTTCCCTTTGTTGTTGTCGCTGGCGTCTTCTGTTGCCTTGGAGCCTGTCGTCTTCCGTGGTGAGCGGGGGCGGAGGGCTTGCGCTGGTGAAACTGGGCGTCGCCTGCTGAAGGACTTCTGTCGCTCGAGCGGCGACCGTGCGCACGCTTTTGGTGGCGTCTCGTAGGAGGGGAGCGGCTGCGGTGGCGTGGGGCGGGCGTCGGCGCCGGCAGGGACGGCGTGCGTCCCCGGCTAAGCAGGGCGTCCTTCTAGGAGCGGCGCCCCCCGCCACCAGCTTCACCCGCATCGTCGTGGTCGCGCCCGCCGCGTGGCATTCCGCGGCAGCCCAGGTCAGCCACCGGTGCGCGCCCAAGGCGCTGCGGGCGGTCACCACGCTGGCCGTGCTTGACCTCCATGGTCCAAGAGGCGGGGATCACAGTGAAGCGGGGCCGGTCGTCGGTGTCGGAGTCGGACGACGGCATCCCGCTCTGGGCGGAGTGGGAGGAGCGCGGTGATGGAGGCGTCCAATCTTCAACCATGTCGATGTGGATGAGCATGGTGTAGTCCGCGGTGCCTAGCGGAGGAGCGACGCGCCGGTCGGGCGGAGAGTAGCCCTGCATCTCCTCGACGCGGCCCGCGCCGCGCGGTAGGACCCCGAGCGTGTGCTTGGTGGGGATGTGGGCGACGTCGTTGGTCCAGACCCAGCAGGCAAAGGTCTTTGTGTGGCCGCGCTCCTGCGTCCTGCTGTCGAGGCGGTCGACACACACCTTCTTCCCGAGGATCTCCTCGATCCCCTCCAAGGACCAGTACTGCATAGGCACCTTCTCGATGACGACCCGGACGTGGAGCTGGAGCGTGTCGAAGACGGCGTGGTCGTGCTCATGCCAAGGCGCGATGTTGAAGGCGGCGCCGTCGACCCTGATGGACCCGCGACGGACGGCGTTGACGTGGTGCGCGGGCTGGCTGAAGATGACGAGGTAGTGCTCCGGGTGGTGAGCCGTGACGCGAAGCTGGTTGACCGGGACGGTGAGTTGCGCCTCCAGAGTGCGGCCCACCGCCATGGGGGACGTGGCGTTGACGCCGTCGACTGCAGTCATGGTGACGACGTGGTTGCGCAGGAAGAAGATGGCTTGCTCCGTCGCCGGGGAGGACATGGTGAGCGAGTGGCTCTCCCTGGGGCGATGCGATGGGTCGATGTGGCGCTGCATGGCGGGAGTGAAGGTGGGCATGGTGGATGCAGCGGGCGGAGGAAAACAGAGGCGCGAGTGGATTGACGGCGGTGGGGCGGTGGAGGCGGGCCTGCTAAGGGCAGCTTTGGAGCGTGGATTTTTCGGGCACTGCTTCTCAATGTGGCCGGGCTGCTCGCAGAGGATGCAGTGGACGGGGTCGCGGCAGTCGGCACGGCGGTGTTTCTTGCTGAGGCAGCGGAAGCAGTGGTCGCGGAAGCGGCTTAAGAAAGCCGCCCGGGCAGCGTCCGCATTGAAGCCCCTGCGGCGGTCCGGCCGCTGCATCCCGGGGCGCGCCCCGGAGCCCGATGGATTTGAGGCAGGGCGCCTGTTCTTCTGGTGGCTGACCGCAGTCCACCCACCGTCCATCCCCGAATCGGAAACCTGAGCAGCTGGCGGGGATGGGGCAACGATGATGGATTTAAGGCGCAGGGTAGGGGGCGGCGATAGCTTGGCCGCGCCTGAGGGCGACTCGGCCGGCAGCAACGTGACGTGCTGCGGGATTTGCGGCTGGTCGGCCAGATCTGGGAGGCCTCGAACTGCGTTTCCGGCACCTCGGATGGACCAAGGGAACCAGGGGCACCCCACACGGCTGGATCCGGTCCGAAGCTTGATCCCGCAGCTGGCGATGGGGGGGGGGGGGGATCCGGCGCCATAAGGGCTGGTGGGTGGCCGCTGTGGCCGGAGTGGCCAGCGGCGCGGGGAGGGGGGAGGAGCGCTAGGCTGTCTCCGAAGGTGAACTAGTGCATATCTCTTTCTTTCTTGTTGTTCGTGGAGGGATACTCATGGGATACCTAGAGAAGAAACAGGTTGGGACCATCCATTCGCCCGACGATCGAGCAGGCGTGCGAACAGGGTAAAGCCGAGGCAATACACGTGCGTACGTGGTGCACCGACACGTCCGCAAGGGTGAAAACTTCACCCTTCACCCGCGCCCAAACTCCGAGGCTGGTCGCTTTTGGACGGCCGAAAAGAATCCAGCAGCTTCATCTCCATGGACCAAGGATCGGATCTGCGACGCGCCAACGCACGCATACCGCTGTGCAGCAGGTCAGCTGTAGCGCTCTCCCCGTCTCCGGCCATGTTTTCTTCAGAGATATCATTCCCTCCGTTTCGGAAGAAAAAAGGATATCATTCCGCAAACAGAAATGAAGTTTTTAGATATACCGAAGATAGCACGTACGAAGGACGTCAGAGTCACCGAATAGCCTACTTTACATATGCAGAGCAAAATACATTAATAATAATAATAATAAACTTCATCCTAGCCTGAATTACTCTGAATGGGCTAAAACGCCGGTATCACGTGCGACGGTCGACCCTGAATGAGCTAAAACGCCAAGGAGAGTAGTACACTTATATTAAAATCAAAGACAGGAAGGAGTATGGATATGTTCAACTAAACATAGAAAGCCTGGATTGGGTGCTAGCTTTAAGGCACGACCCTTCTTTTTCCCTGTTTTCTACCACTTCTCTGCTGGTAGCAGCATGGTCTGATAAACTAACCATTTCGGATGAAAAATGATCCATTCCCATTCTTAAAAAAACGTCTTATCATCCCAGGTGGGCTCCGCTGCAGCCCAAAGCTGCATCTCAACCCCATTAACATAGCCCCAGCCGAAAGCAAGTCACCAACCACTAACGGATAGACCCATCGACCTGCAGCAGTTGATAAGAACGAGAGTAGAGCGGCTGTCCAACCCTGTCGCTCCATTTAGCGGCACTTATTAACTAGTACTTACAAAGGTTAATTACATAGTTTGAACTACTTCATGCATCACTGGCTAACGCACGTACGAGCAGCTTCTGCACTTGATCGAGCCGCGCAGGTGTCCTCCGAGCTCCCAGCTCATAGTACTATATCGCCTCGCCGTGTTGCGTAACTGGCGTTCCACTGACCGCCGCGACCAAAGGGACGGAGGGGAATCAGAGCAGCAAAAGGCGGCGAGTGATCCAACAAAATGATTTGCGGGGCGGCGCCACTGGAAAACACGGGAGAGGGGGCGGAACCGATGATGAGTGAAGTTTCAGGATAGGAGGAAGGAGCACATGGGGTGGGAGCATGCGCCCACTTCGGGGTTGGGGTTCGCAGCACACGGCAGGCATAGGGATCGACGTAGTACGCTCGCAGAGTGTATAAGTTGGTGATGGCCTTCCTCGCGGGAGTATAGTTTATCTCTCCCGGCTCCACTTTGCTTGAAATGGCACCAGCACGCGTCCGGGCGGTATGATTGTGCTTGCAGGAGGAGATCACGGTATGCCCAAAATGACATGGGAAGTGGGGCGGAGATCTACTGGTAGAGTGGTAGTGGTACTAGTACTACTGCCCGATGGATGGCGACATTCATTTGGATTTTTTTACTCTGATAAATCCCGAACGTTCGGATTTCATCTCGAACGTTTTTCATGACAACTTTAGTTAAGGTGAGGTGATAATTTTAATTGTTAAGACATGGCAACTTTGTCCGAGTTTGTTTAGAAAAAAAGCCATGTTTACCAACCTCGCTTGAATTAAAGTTGCCATGAAAAACATTTGAACTGCTTAAAATCTGAACGTTCGAGATTTATCATTTTTGTTTTTTTATGCGAAAAACTTACGATCTATTTACCTTCAGTCATGGCAGTACAAACGAACACCAGAAATAATAAGAATTACATACATATTCATAGACCACCTAGCGACGACTGCAAGAACTGGAGCGAGCCGAAGGCACGACGCCGTCATTGTCTCTCCCTCATCGGAGCCGGGCTAAACTTATTGTAGTAGACAGTCGAAAAGTTATCGTGCTAAGGACCCATAGGACCAGCGCACCAGAACATCAACCGTCCCCGATAAAAAGTAGCGTAGATCGGAAGAATCTATTCCGAACACACATGAACGTAGACGAACAACGAACGGATCCGAGCAGATCCACCCAAGATAAATCTACCAGAGACACATATCAACACGCTCACCGACGATGCTAGACGCACCACCGGAACGGGGGCTTGGCGGGGAGAACCTTATTCCATTTTCAGAGAGCCGCCGCCGTCTCGCCTTCTTGAGTAGGACACAAACCCTAACAAAAGTCAAAGTAACATCTAAAAACGGAGCCCTCACCGGCAATGGCGGAGCTACACATAAAAATCTGGGCGGGCCAAATTGAAGGGAGGTTTAATTATTTTAATCTGATGGCCCATTTGCTCTCATATATGGTCTATTTTCACTAAATTGGGCGGACCATAGCACAGTTTTGCTTGGCTGTAGCTCCGCCGGTGCTCACCAGCAAGGACCGGGATCCATCACGTCTTTATGGTCCTAAGGTCACCGGAGACGATGCAGACGGACTGGAGGTGAAGGAAACCTAAGCGCTTGGGAGAGGAGGCAATGGCTACGTAGCGTTCTGTCGTCGCTGTAGGGCTTTGCTTCGGACGTTGATTTTGAATGTGGCAGGGCGTGTTTGGAGATCGTCGAGTTCAGATGATGCCGAGAAATCAGGGGAAAATGTTTTGCTACTAGCCACAAGCCTGCCATAGTGACCACGTTGCCAGGACAGCGGACTGGTTGACAGGTGGACCCGGATGCACTGAGTACGGACCGCGGGGGGTGCGATCGCAGCAGCCCGCAGGAATCGGGTGCCCTACGCGAATCGAATCAGGACGAGCCACCGGAGCTGGGGCCTGGTGTCAGGGGGCGAGAATGTGCCGACCACCTGATCGCTGCGAGAATCGGCCGGGGCTGGCTGGCTCCCTCGTGCGGTCTGTCTGGGGACGGCACAGGGTTGGGGTTTTGCCTGGATCTGGATCATCGGTGCGCATTGGGATTTGGGAGCTGGAGCCACAGAACTGTGCCCTATTGGTCTACACTGACACCTATGAATTGGACCAAGAAGATGGTTTAACTTTGGAATTTGACGTACAGTTGGATGTGTGGGGAATATTTTCTTGTCGGCATATGTCCACTCCACTGTAAAAATGAATTAGCTGTAAGAGCACGCGGTATTTTTTTTAGGCAAAGAAATAAGCCCATGCAAATCACGGCCCAGTACCGACCACAGCCAGCTTCAACCATTTTACATCTAAAAAAAAAAGATATAGCTTCAACCTTTTATGCGGCAAGACGAGGTTTCTCGCCTTTGCTATGCTTTTCCGTCCTGACATAAGCTAGAGACAGGTCCATGATAAAATACCACACAAAAGAACCAATTGAAAGTGTTACTGTACTTGCATACACTATGAGAAACAGGAGAAAGAAAAAATTCAGTATAGATAGTATTAGTAGTCTTACGTTTTTTTTTCAAGTATTTAGTAATGAAAATTTGCAAGAGAGCACATAGGCATAAAAAGGGTAAAGAGACACTAATTTATTTCACACGCAAGATGCATGGAATAAACAGTTCATGCAAAAAAAAAGGAATACATAGAACACATTATCAACATTTCCTTTATTGTTATTTCCACCAGCTCTTTACAGTAATGAAGTATGATGTCCAAACAATCATATCACAGGATTTAGGTACATCGGTAAACAAGGGGCAGTTGTAGAGGGGCTCCCGTTTGTACGGAACAAGATTCTTCTCAATTCTGAGTAACACCAATTGAAGTTGTAACAATCAATTCCCTGTACGAGTCCTTTTGGAAAGAAGAAATAATAGGCTATGCACAGAGACTACCGTATCAGGATTCAGGAGCTGCAGCTACCTACAACGCAGCACACCGTGAACTTGCACTGGCAACAAAATTGGCCAGCGCCGCAGAAGGTTACCAGTAATTTCTGCAACAGAAGGCCCCTTCCTTGTTTCACGTGTTATGGTTTGAAACATATCCATCCTGCACATGGTTAAATCGTCAATTCTTCACTGCCCAGCGGCGGCCCCTTATCTCGTAGCCATCAGGTGTCTTATCACCACCACCTCCCCAACTATCCGCGGTAGCAACTGTGCTGACAATTCTACGGTGTTTTTTGCCCTTCAAGACCCCACTGTCACTTGTGCTCCCGCTTAATAGCGGATCATCGATGCCACGAACCGGTCTCTCTGGTGATGCTGCACTCACCCAGTTGTCATCCTGGGTGTTCTTATACTTGTCTTTCTTTTTCAGCAGTTTATCAAACCGCTTCTCCACCGGTCGCACTGCTTGGTTAACAGTGAACTTAAAATCCTGGATCACCTGAAAGTGGGTGGAAGAAAAATAAAACAGAAGCATGAGAACAGAGAGCCATACTGTGAGCACATGCTAACCACTTATTTGTAATTCATAACTAATCTGAGACATGATAAAATGAAGTGTATTGCCAGTAAAGATTTGTTAATACTCCCTCCGTTCCTAAATATTTGTCTTTTTAGAGATTTCAAATGGACTACCACATACGGATGTATATAGACATATTTTAGAGTGTAGATTCACTCATTTTGCTTCGTATGTAGTCACTTGTTGAAATCTCTAGAAAGACAAATATTTAGGAACGGAGGGAGTAGAAGCCTAGAACTCACATATTCCCCACTGCCAACCACAAAGTCGCGAACACTCTCCTTTATGTTTGTTGCACTTCTCTCATCCGGTTCGAACTGTGGAAGCTTCATTTTGCTCGGCCGGTTACTCTCCTTGACTTCTTCAGGATCTATAGGGTTAGAGGATGCGTAATCTCCAAGGACTGAAATGTTTCCAGGTGACTGGTTACCTAAGAGCTCGTAGGGTTTAGCAGGGAACACATAGAGGTGAACAGCTGACGCAATGCCCATCTGCGCTGGAGGAAGACACGATGCCATCAGATATTACAGGTAATCACAGAAACATGATGGAGAGTATTTCTTAAAACCAAAGCTAAGGAAACTTTAAGAAACAGGCCAACTTGGAAAGATAAATACCTCTATGCAAATAATGAAATCTTGAATACTTGATTTTAACTGCAAGCTCTGGGCTAAAGGACTTCTAAGCAGGCCCAAAGAATACATTATTGCAATCACCACCCCTTGCCACCAAGTCAAGAATACTATTGACTTGAACGAAAGAAACTTAGCCAGAGGTTTTATATGTGCCAATTCGTCCTTGGTAGCTGTGTACCATTCCACTAAACAGTATAGGGCCCAAAATTGACTGAAATTCAGGATTGCAGCGAAATAAGGGTATCTGCATCAAAAAGATATGTAGGAGCTATAAGATAAATGAAGCAACATATAAGCAAAGCAATTAATTAATTCAGCAATCTCAGCTTAGGCTTCAAGGCAAAGAGCGAGATCTGGATAGATTTTCTGATGATTGGAGAGCAAACTGGAACATGTTCTAATCTGTTTAATTCATCGCAATAAAGATGACATGAAAAAGCTACATTATATATTCTATCTACACATTGAACTCTTCTGCATAAACAACTCAAAGTGTGGACAGTACCTATTCCCCTGTGAGATTAAACAAGCAAAAAAGAGAGAATTATCTTACCCACATCGTAAATTGAATTCACCTTCACAATATACACCAAAAGCTTCTAGAAAAAGAGATAAGCTAGCTGTGAGCGTCTTTATAATCACCTACATAAGCAAAACACTTCAACTAAGTTATTCTCAACATTTCAGAATTAACAAATTGCAATACGGGGCAGTGGACATACATATTGGAAGATTCCAAATTTGATAATCTGGTAAAATCGCATCCCCATTCGCCAGGGTTTCAAAATATAATTCACGGGAAAATGATGGTGTATGATTCCTTTCTCGGAGGCATGATGCAAAAGGGGTTGCCCAGAATCTGAGCCGCCTTCCCTCTTCAAAAAGGCTATCGTTTTTTCTTCCCCACCTACATATAAACACACACAGTAAAGAAAGAGAAATACAGAAAAGGGAATACACAAGCTGCACCAAACGGTACATTGCCAAGTCACAACAGCAAACAGACGATACAAAATTTTGCAAGTGAAATCAAACAATAATGGTATGGCACTCAACAGCCAATAAGCCTGACTAAGGCCCTGTTTGGATTGAGTGTAAATTTTGCGTGCTCCCGGTATTTACTTACTGGGCCTTAACATCCAAAGTTTCAAACTATGACTCCTATGTTAATGCTACTTTTAAGTCTTGTAAGGCATTAACTCGTAAGTAGTTCAGCATATGGTGTAATCGATAAGACTACATTACATGTTTATTACATCATTTCCAGGGAACTGCTACTTACAGTAGCTATTGGAGCCAGAGCCGAAGCCGGACCCGACAGTGAATCGATGTGGCAGCTACTGGTCAGATTGCCAATTAACATTTGACAGTGTTCTCAATATTCAAACTCATTTAAATTATGTAGTTAGTTTTTTAAAAGTTTTTACACATCAATTCAATAATTGAAAATTTATGCATGTGAAAACAAGGAAGTAACATTTGTTTCAGGAAAAGAGGAAGAGTAGTGCAATTGGACAGATTATCCTATTAAACACAAATATAAGTATCAAAGCAAAGGTAAATGCACACACCCATCATTAATAAGATGGATAGTCATGGATATGCACTGGGCTTGGCAAGCTATTGTAGGATCAAGTGAATTGCTGCAACGATGCCTGATGCCAAAATACCAATGTTCTTTTTTATGGCATCAGGAGGCCGTTCCCGTGCTGCCGCTGTTTCTTCAAGCTCTTTGGCCATCGTGAATCAGAAGCAGATCCAAGAAAGGCACCGTTTCTTCAAGATCCCAGCAACCGCGAGGCCCATGATACTCAGCAGATGTTGTGTGCTCCGCTGTTGCTACTTGCTAGGAGCCTAGGAGTACAACAATCTATGGTGCTCGCTGTTGCTGGGTGTCCAATCCCAGAAAGCTGACCAATAGTCACTACTGCCGCATTGAAACAAGTGCAATCTATGTTGTGATATTAGTCTGCTTCCCTAGGACCTTACCTCTCGCCAACTTTCCAAATTACCACAAGTAAAGCAGTGTACAAGCGGAATCTACTCTGTAAGCAAAGCCGTCATGTTCAGTCATAACCATCTGGTTAACTGTTTTTTGCATAAACTGGTGGGTTAGAAAAAAAATTCTCAGTCCAACTTTGGTCTTTGGAGGAATGGAGCCGCTTGTACCTTTGACTCCATTTCACTCCGGGAAATTCCAGTCTGGTTTTATTAACTATAAATCTATAATAAGAATAAATCGATTGAGAAACCCACCCCTTCTAGTTCTCACTTCTCAGATATACAAGGCACTGGTAAATCCATGCAGCATCCATTCCACAAGGTTGCATTGTTCAAACGCATCATTTATCCGACAGTAATTTTTTAAATGTGAAGTAAAGAAACAGCTTAGCATCAGCACTAAAAAGTAGAAAAGGGTAAACCTTTAATCATCCTCCAGCTCTATACTAAATGCAATTCCAGAACCAAAGCTAGCTGCAGCAGGTAACAAAGTAGGGGTTATGACAATGTCACTAGACAGAACTTACCTAAACATGCTGTGATATATCTTCCAAAGCAGTACATAGCTAATGCTTCGTAACCCTCGCGCAAGATGCCACAGTAGACAGTGATATTTGGATCTACCAAAGAGACATACTGTTCCAAAAGGAGAACAAGATCATTAAACATATCAATGGAATTATTTAGCACATGAAGAAATCGCTTAGAGGTTTTACCGACTCAATTGCATAGCAAGGGACCATCAAAATAACACCCAGAACAAATTTCTGTTCCTGCGGAAGTAGAACAAATACAAATCAGTAAAAAAAAAAGGCTAGCAAACAGAACTAGGTTGAAAATTCATGACAAGGTGCAGCAACAGAAAAGCACAAACCTCTGGGTTGTTGTACGCCGATAGATGCTCAAATATCAGGTACATGGAGAGGGAAAGGGCAAACAGCACAAAGAACCCGGCGACCAATGTGGCCCATGCGGGTGTTTTGTATTGCGCCAGCAAGGGCATGAGGAGCTCAAGCTTGACCCTCATGGTGGAAGACAACAGTTGTTCGAAACCTGTGCACTATCACACGCGCTCAAGATCAATCAACATCACCTTCCCTGCATCAGTGGGCACCTCCAGATGCACAAGGCACGCGTTGCAATGGCAAAGACTGACAAATCAAATTCCAGTAGGAATTAGATCAAATTCCAGAATCCCCACTTGATGGTTACTATCTGCAGAGCAGAAACAAGTTTGTTAGTTCTGAACCTGTCACTGATGCCAAACAATTTATCGATTATCCGAAAACAACATAATCCCCGACAGCCCCAATCTGGACAAAACGTGCTGAGTTCGTTTCAATAGAACAAGTAATTCCGGCCGGAGCGAGTACAAGTGAGAGCAACTAGGCCGGTAGACGCAAAACCTGGGGCAATCAAAGAGGGAGTAGCCAACCTACCCAAGTACCAACAATAACTAACGGCACCTAAAAGAGTACGCGATTCAGGCCGCTCAACTTCCTCGTCCTGGAAACAGCGGAAGGGGGTGGAGGGGAGCCTCTACGCGCGCGACTACGGGGCTAAGCCGGACGAATTCGACTCCACGGAACATCTTGCTTGCACAGAGGATTTGAGCGAAAGCTGACCTAGCGAAGCACCCCGGGCGGCGCCAGGATGGATCGATCGGGCGGCGGATCGAGGCGATTTGGGCGTCGCGGCGGGGCGGTGGACGCTCTGCGAGTGATTTCCCGCGGCGGAGGAGGTGGCGGGGGGAGTCGCGAGTCGTGACGGCGCCGGCGGTCTGTTCCCCCTGTCCTGTGGCCCGGCGTCTTCTTCAAGGCGCTGACGTGGCGGACAAGATTTAACCGGCTGTCTTAGAGAAAGGTCAATGGCGACCAGGCCAGGCCTGTATTTTTGTTGTGTTGAAAGCAAATCGGTCGGGCCTGGTACTTTCACGTTTATTTAATTTTGGGCGCAAACCACTAGAGGCCCATGAGCGATATACTACTAGTAGTGCAGCCCACTTAGGCTGGAGCCCTCGACTCATCATAAAAAAAACACTTAAGCACGTTCATGCCCAAGTTACTATTTGGCGCCTTAAGCACCATTTATAGGCTATTCTGTTAACTGGGTTTTTTTTAGTCTAAACACACTTGCTTTATTAATTAATGATGTTCATAGGGATACAATTCAGGTCTCGGGGGTTTATGAGCCACACATGACGCCCCGGGTCCAGACCAAAAGCATGCTTAGCAAGGCTATGGGCCTCCTGATTCGAAACTCTGCCTTCAAAGACGAAGACACAACTATGAAATTGAGTAGCAGTAGCTCTAATCTCCTTCACGATGCTCGTGTTCATTCCTCTAGTGCCAAGGTTTATGTCCTGAACAACATTTTTACAGTCCGAAGCAATCTCCACATGAGTTAATGAGAGGTCCAAAGCAAGGGCCATTGCTTCTCGACACGCCAGAGTCTCCAATGTTGTTGGATCGGTAACCCCAACACTCCTGATAGCCGATGACCCCATGTACTTCCCGCTCTGGTCTCTGCATATAGCGTTGTAGGAGCCCTCGTCGTTGGCTCTGTTGACAACACCATCCACCCTGATTTTTGCATAACCATGAGGAGGTCGGATCCATCTTGTCCGGTTGCTGGGAACAGCTTGTGCCGGACGGGTCGTCTCCTTTGATTTGCAATCAGCCAGCTCTCTGAGGTATTTTGTGACAAACATAAGCATGGCCATTGGGCTCTGGAAAATATTTTCATGGAGGGCTTGCCGTCACGCAAACCAGATGGCCCAGAGTGTGACCAATACCTGAGTGAACACCTCAGAAGGTAGTGCCTCAATTAGAGTGAAAATCCACCTTTTGGCATCCGGCTCCATGGTCTCATTCAAGACTTGGAAAGTCTCCATAGGTTGAAGCGCCCAAACGGCTCTAGCAGCATTGCAGTGGAGCGACGAGTGCTGCCATGAGTCAATGGCTCTGCAGAGACCACAAGTGTCCTCCGTTGCCTCCGATGATGGAGAAGATCGGCTGTAGGGATGGACTGCTGTGCCAATCGCCATAGAAAGATTTTTACCTTCGAAGGGGCTGCAATCTTCTAGAGCTTTGTCCATTGTTTCTGCTCTGCCTCCGAGTTGGATGTGTCTGCTCTGCCTTCCAACCATGCTTCCCGACTGTGTTTTGTAGTGACCAGCATTCTGTACGCCAAGCGAACAGAGAAAACCCCGTTCTTTTCATGTATCCATGACCAGAAGTCGTCTATATGTCTGGTACACAGCGGTATGGAAAGGATGGCCACTGCATCTACTGGCAAGAACACTTCCTGGATAGTGGTCCGATCCCAGCTAGCATCCGGTAAGATCAACTCACCCACTATATGTGGAGGGTTTGGAACTCTGCTTATGATCGGCCGCATGTTGTGAGGTCGCGGGAGCCAGTTGTGTTGCCAGATTTCTGTTGTTTGGCCATCACCAATGCGGCGAACCAGGCCCTGTGTCAGAGTGTCACGCCCTTCCAAGATCGCTCTCCACACCTGTGATGGCGCCGGCCCAAGATCAACATGCAGAAAGTCGCTCGAAGGAAAATATTTGGCTTGTAGGATTCGTGCACAGAGGGAGGTGGAATCTGTCAATATTCTCCAAGCTTGCCTAGCAAGTAAGGCTAGGTTGAAGAGCTCGATGTCGCGGAAACCTAGTCCACCACAAGCCTTGGGTCTGATCATGGTGCTCCAAGACACCCAACTTGGATTTCTTTTTCCTTCTTTGCTTCCCCACCAAAATTTGCGGATCAACGAGTTCAGGTGCTCGCAAAGGCCACGAGGAAGCTTGAAACAAGACATGGAGAACACTGGTATAGCTTGTGCCACGGATTTGATAAGGATTTCCTTCCCTCCAGCAGACAGGATTTTCTCCATCCACCCCTTGATTTTGTTCCAAACACGATCTTTCAGGAACTTGAAGGCGCCATTCTTGTTGTTACCTACATCAGAGGGCATTCCCAGGTACTGCTCCGATAAGGATTCATTGGTGATGTTCAAGGCGCCCTTCACCTCCTGCTTCAACGTGTTAGGACACCCTTTGCTAAAAAACACTAAGGATTTTGACAAGTTCACACGTTGCCCCGACGCCATGCAATAGTGATCTAGCAAGGATGACAACTCATTTGCTCCATCAACATTGGCCTTAACAAACAGCAGGCTATCATCTGCAAAAAGCAAGTGGCTTACCGGCGGAGCCGTTAGAGCCACTTGAATTCCTCTAAGGTGCGATGATTCGTTTGTAGTTTTTAAGAGGCACGAAAGGCCCTCCGCTGCTATCAAGAACAAGTATGGAGAAATGGGGTCCCCCTGACGGATCCCTCTTGAAGGCATAAATTCCTCAAATTTGCTACCATTGAAAAGGACAGAAAATTTTACAGAGCTCACCATTCTCATGATCAGAGATACCCAAGTTGGTGCAAACCCTAGCTTGAGCATGATGGCCTCCAGATATTCCCACTCAACTCTGTCATAAGCTTTCATCATGTCAAGCTTAACCGCGCAGAATCTATTCCGTTGAGCTTTGTTTCTCTTCATGAAATGCAAACATTCATAAGCAGTGATAATATTATCTGTTATCAGCCTTCCCGGAACAAAGGCTGGCTGCTCCTCGGATATGATTTCTGGCAGAATAACTTTGAGCCTGTTGGAAAGGACCTTGGAGGCGATCTTGTAGAGTACATTGAAGAGGTTATCTGGCCTGAATTGAGTAAGCTGGGTTGGGTCCCCGACCTTAGGTATGAGGACAAGTATGGTTTCGTTAATCACCTCCGGGCTTTCCTCGCAGCACCATGTCTGTTACTTCAGCACCACAAAAAGCCCAGTGCCTTTGGAAAAAGTGTGCAGGGTACGCATCAGGGCCTGGCGCTTTAGTGAGGTACATTTGGAATAGTGCAGTCTTCACCTTCTCGGCCGTGTACGGTGCTAGCAGACTTTCATTCATCTCTGGAGTCACCTTGGACGAAACCGACTCAAGTACTTCTTCAACCCCCGACGTGCCCTCCGCCGTAAATAGACTCTTGTAAAAAGAGTTCGTCAGGCTCGCCATCTCAGAGGCATCATGCGTCATTGAGACATCTTCCCTCGTTAGGTTCTTAATCTGGTTCTTCCAGCGTCTCATGTTGGCTCTACGTTGGAAGTACTTAGTGTTTTTGTCCCCGTCCGTGAGCTGGTCGACTCTTGACCGCCCATCTTCTCATTCGCCCCGACGCGACGTGAGAGGTGCTTCTGAACGCCATCCGACATCCTTACGACCGGGCGTGGACGCAGGTGGTGCGCGTTGCCTCGGAGGAGCCAGAGGCCCACGGCGGAGGGGAGGGGATGACCGCCGACGCAGCCGCAGGGCGCGAGCGGGTAAAATTTCCTCCATATGATACAGCTCTACAAGATGATCAGAAATTTTGACCTCTACATGTGATGGCGCCACTCTCTGGGGTTCATTCTGCAAATTTTCCAACTCCCTCCTTAGCTTTTTGATTTCCTTAGTGACTTGTCCAATCGTTGCCCCACTCCACTGTGTCAAAGAGACCGACAGGTTCTGCAGTTTTCTATTTAAATCAGCCACCGTACTAGCACCCGGATCCCCCGTTCACATGTGATCAAGGGACTCCTTGTACTCTGCATGCTTTTCCCAATACAGCTCATATCTGAACATTTTCTTCTTAGGTTGCATGGCAGTCCGGGGTTCCAACTGCAGCCTAATTGGCATGTGATCCGATGTTGCTGCTGTCTCATGGAAAATCGTTGCATGGGGAAACAACGCAATCCAGTCATTGTTGGCCACTGCGCAGTCGAGACGTACACAGCAGTAGGCTCCTCCTGACGTTTTCTTTTCGAAAGTCCAAGGTCTCCCTTGGTAGCCCAAGTCCTCGAGCGCACACACATCCAGCGCATCTCTGAACCCGGCCATCTGCGCTGCTCTTCTCTGCCCCGCTCCCACATGCTCATGTTCATATAGCACCTCGTTAAAATCTCCCAGGCACATCCATGGTAAGGGACTAGTTGCAACCAGGGATTTTAGAGTGTCCCATGTTTTGTATCTTTCTCCGACCTGAGCTTCACCATGACACACGTGAGGCGCCAATCGGGGCTATTATGTGAGCTAACAGTAGCTTCAATATGGTACTCTGAGTAACCTGAAACATTTATTTTTATTGCATCATTCCAAAACAAACCGAGGCCACCACTACGGCCCGAGCTACCAACAACATAAGAATGAGTAAAACCTAAAGTATCAGAAAGATTCTTGACCCGTTCTTTAGATATTTGAGTTTCCACTATGCATAGCACGGATGGGGCAAACTGCTTCGTTAGATCACGAAGCTTGATGACCCACAAGTATAGGGGATCTATCGTAGTCCTTTCGATAAGTAAGAGTGTCGAACCCAACGAGGAGCAGAAGGAAATGATAAGCGGTTTTCAGCAAGGTATTCTCTGCAAGTACTGAAATTAGAGGTAACAGATAGTTTTGTGATAAGATAATTTGTAACAAGCAACAAGTAACAAAAGTAAATAAAGTGCAGCAAGGTGGCCCAATCCCTTTTGTAGCAAAGGACAAGCCTGGACAAACTCTTATATAGAGAAAAGCGCTCCCAGGGACACATGGGAATTATCGTCAAGCTAGTTTTCATCACGTTCATATGATACGCATTCGGTACTTTGATAATTTGATATGTGGGTGGACCGGTGCTTGGGTGCTGCCCTTACTTGAACAAGCATCCCACTTATGATTAACCTCTATTGCAAGCATCCGCAACTACAACAAAAGTATTAAGGTAAACCTAACCATAGCATGAAACATATGGATCCAAATCAGCCCCTTACGAAGCAATGCATAAACTAGGGTTTAAGCTTCTGTCACTCTAGCAACCCATCATCTACTTATTACTTCCCAATGCCTTCCTATAGGCCCAAATAATGGTGAAGTGTCATGTAGTCGACGTTCACATAACACCACTAGAGGATAGACAACATACATCTCATCAAAATATCGAACGAATACCAAATTCACATGACTACTAATAGCAAGACTTCTCCCATGTCCTCAGGAACAAACATAACTACTCACAAAGCATATTCATGTTCATAATCAGAGGAGTATTAATATGCATATAGGATCTGAACATATGATCTTCCACCAAATAAACTAACTAGCATCAACTACAAGGAGTAATCAACACTACTAGCAACCTACAGGTACCAATCCCAGACTTAGAGACAAGAATTGGATACAAGAGATGAACTAGGGTTTGAGAGGAGATGGTGCTGGTGAAGATGTTGATGGAGATTGCCCTCTCCCGATGAGAGGAGCATTGGTGATGACGATGGCGATGATTTCCCCCTCCCGGAGGGAAGTGTCCCCGGCGGAACAGCTCTGTCGGAGCCCTAGATTGGTTCCGCCAAGGTTCCGCCTCGTGGCGGCGGAGTCTCGTCCCGAAAGCTTGCTTATGATTTTTCTTCGGACGAAAGACTTCATATAGCAGAAGATGGGCACCGGAGGGCCAACAGGGGGCCCACGAGGCAGGGGCGCGCCCCCGACCCTCGTGGACAGGTGGAGGCCCCCCTGACGTATTTCTTCCGCTCAGTATTTTTTATTATTTCCAAAAATAACTTTCGTGGAGTTTCAGGACTTTTGGAGTTGTGCAGAATAGGTCTCTAATATTTGCTCCTTTTCCAGCCCAGAATTCCAGCTGCCGGCATTCTCCCTCCTTATGTAAACCTTGTAAAATAAGAGAGAATAGGCATAAGTATTGTGACATAACGTGTAATAACAGCCCAAAATGCAATAAATATCAATATAAAAGCATGATGCAAAATGGACGTATCAACTCCCCCAAGCTTAGACCTCGCTTGTCCTCAAGCGGAAGCCGATAACGATAAATATGTCCACATGTTTAGAGGTAGAGGTGTCGATAAAATAAAATACGGACATGAGGGCATCATGATTATTCTCATAACAGCAACATATATGGATATTGTCATATGATTTCTTATGCTCAAGTAATGATCTATTCACAATGCAAAGTATGAATCGGAAACTTTATTAGGAACTAACAAACTATAGTCTCAGTCATTGAGGCAATTGCACTACAAAAAAATACACTTCCGTGATGATACGTGTTTGTCACAGTAGGTCGCGTTTTTTGTCATGCATGTACATCCATGACAAATATATGACAGAATCAAGATAGTCATACATGTGCTGTCGTAGAAGTGTTCCATGACATTACCAAAATTATCATCACGGAAGTGTCCACTTCCATGACGATAAATCGCGCGTCACAGAAGTGCTTTCGTCAAGGGTGACCGACACGTGGCATCCACCGTAACGGAACGCCGTTAAGCTATCGGGTCGGGTTTTGGATCCGATAACCCGTTAACAGCCCCGACCAATGGGGATTTTCCACGTGTAAAATCATCATTGGCTGGAGGAGACACGTGTCAGGTCCGCGTTGGCACAGGTGTCACTCATCCAATGGGCGAGACGCGCCTATGATATGTTGACACGTGGACCGGCCCATCAAGTTTAAATGGGCCGGCCCAACTGAAGGCCCACAAGATTTTGCGGACCATAATGGGCCGGCCCAGCTAAAGGCCCACGAGATTTTGCGGACCATAATGGGCTGGCCCAGCTAAAGGCCCACAAGATTTTGCGGGCCATAATGGGCCGGCCCAGGTAAAGGCCCACAAGATTTTTGTGTGCCATAATGGGCCGGCCCAGGTAAAGGCCCACAAGATTCTTGCGGATCATAATGGGCCGGCCCAGCTAAAGGCCCACGAGATTTCGCCGACATTAATGGGCCGGCCCAGCTGTAGGCCCACAAGATTTTGAGGACCCTAGTAGGCCGGCCCATTAACTGGCTGCCATGTTTTGGGCCAAATGCCGGCCCATATTTGATCCGGTCCATTAATGGCCTGCCACGCTCCGGGCCTAATAGTGGCCCATATGAGATCCGGCCCGTTAAAAGCCTACCACGTTCTGGGCCAAATTACGGCCCAGATCAGGTCCGGCCCTTTAAGAGGCTTTGGGCTCAATTATGGCCCATATCAGATTCGGCCCGTCAACTGGACACTATGCTTTTGGGCCCACTTGCTAAAGGCCCACTTAGTAATTCGGCCTGATATTAGTTTTGGCCTGTTAAAGGCCCGTTTAACATTTCGGCCCTATATTAATTTCGGCCTGTTAAAAGCCCGTCATATAGTTGGGCCTAACTACGGCCCGGTTTGCATCCGGCCTGCTCGCAGCCGATATCTGATTGGGCCAAACAAGGACCGAGACAATTTTGGCCTGTTAAAAGCCCGTGATTTGATTCGCACAATCATGGGCCGGGGTTCATTTCGGGCTGCTGCCGGCCCGTGAGCTGTTCGGCACGTTTCAGGCCCAACCTACATCGTGATTGCATGACGGCCCGATTATGTACCGTAATTTTACGGTTTGGCCGGTTTACTGCGAAGACAGGATATATATACAGTAAAATAACTGCAGCATCGTGAATAAGAAAAAACCTAGACTATACAATAAAGAAATTACGGCATATTACATCCACTGGGCATCAAAGTTCGCCACTATGATAATAAAGCACAAGCAGACAGCAGATTACATACACTGGGCATCAAAGATCGCCACCAGTGCAAATAAACACGCCGACAAAATAATATACAAAACCGACAGCACTTCAATAGAGTTCAAGAAAGGTTAGCCCTGCTGGGGAGCTGCAGCGCAAGCAGCTGAGCAAGATGATGAGACTGCGCTTGTTCAACACTTATATCTTCCTCACTCTGAAAGATAAACAAGCAGACAGATGACAGGTTTTGCACATAAAAGTATCAGTGCTGACAATTCATCACATTTCTTACTGACGAATAAAGTGACACAGTTTAAAATTGCATTAACACAATATGGTATTGTTCAGGTCAAGACATGGCAGGAAATGACATTGTGAAGGAGTTGGCAGCTTCACGACACCACTGGATTACAGATCAAGAACTCATAAGTATCAATGGTTAGTGTGCTGTCAATTTATACCATTTCAGATTGGCAAATAAAGAGACGGTTTAAATAATAGTAGAATGATATGACATTGTTCATAGTTAAGACATTGCAGAATATGACATTGTGCTGTAGTGGGTAGGTTCACCACACCACTGGATTACGGATGAAGAACAGAAGCATACATGCAGTGCAAAAGAAGATCACTTGCTCTGTATAGTTTAATTTACATGGTATGAAGAAGGAACTTGGTTGTACAACTGAAAACTTAAATTGAGAAAGGACAAACTTTTGTTTATGAACTACATAATAAACTTTAAACAAGCAATTTGATGCAAACACCAAAAATAAACAGCTGTTGCAGTCATGCCTAACCAAATATATACAACAAAGTTTGAAGGCTTGAGATGGACAAACTTACATTATTGGTGAAGACAGGCTCTATAAAGGCCTTGTCCATGCTGATGGGGGGGGGGCAATTCAAGAAGTTTACCACAGAATCTTCTTCAAAAGCATTGCCTTTATTCTACATTTTGTTAAGAGTAAATATAGATGTGATAATATACGAAAAAATGGAGAATATTTAAGATAAGATGAAGAGTGATGCTACATAACCAAGTAGCTATAAATGTAAGTGCAGCGATACAGGCAAAAGGTACAGCCAAGAGCAATGCACAGCTAAACTTCTTCAGTACCAACCTTATGGTAAGAGTAAATATAGATCTGATGTGTAGAAAATGGAGGGCAAAGGAAAATAAGCTGCAGAGTGATGGTACATGAACAACTACCTGTCATTATAAGTACACTGATAAAGGACAGCATGTACTTACAAGAACAATGCAGAGCTAAAAAACATTGGCATTGGATATATTCTACACTAATGTAACCATTCATACAGATCAGATAATTTGGAGCGAACAATTGATAAGCAAGCTATCATGCATACTGCTGTCACATAATGAACCAGGTATGTATGCAAGTACAGTGATACAGGACAACAGGTACTAACAAGAGCAAAGCAGCGGGCAGCATATTTGCGATATCCTGTCGTTCTTGTCAAACCGGAATTCTTCTTCGAGCAGATTTCCTGCAAAAAAGATCCGTAAGGCACATGCGGAAAAGTAGAAGTTCAAATTGTCATGTGATTTCATAGACAGTACCTCATCCTGGGAACGAGACCAGTGCATAACAAGGTTTTTCCATTCAATGTCTTCTAAATTTAGCACAGGAGACTTCACCGGAAATTCGTTTATAGACTTGCCATCAAAGTGTGATTTCCTCAGGTAACACCGATACTGCTGCAATGCTTCCTTGAAAAGCACAAGCAAGCTTTGCTCGTCATGACTATCCAGATTGACCCTCGCCTAGTTACAACAATGTAATGTAAATCATTGATGTGTTCAATCAGCAGAAAACAGGAAAATAATAACCATGAATAATAGCACTTACACGTAAGTTGGACAGGAAGATGTGAAAATGGTGTTTGTCTTCACAATAATCTTCCCATGATGGGAATATATGCACGTAGTCCCTAACAACATTGAAAGCATTGTCTTTTAAACTGGGAATAAATGGAATGGGGTTCCAATCTGCAGGAATTGGCCGTCTCTGCAGTTGGGATAGGTCTTCGGCCGGTGGACTTGCTGTACTTTTTGCTGGAGTGGGATTTTTCTGTGGTACAGCTGGTGCTATGGCAAATGAAATCGGTATACCTTTTGCTGGAGTGCAGGTCCTGTGTGGTGGGGCTAGTGGTGTGGCCAGTGAAGTATGGGTACAGTCTGCTGGAGTCGGTCCTACGTTTTGTGTCACTGGTTGTACAGCCAATATAAGTGGGGTGCTGTCTGATTTCTCCGGCACCACCACGTTTTTCAAGGACTTTGCTGGTGCTCCTTCAGGTTCGGCAATCACCCTCTTCCTTTTTGATGTCTGATGCACAAGAACAACATTTGAGTGGAAAAACATGGTATGATGACAGATGGAATATGTATTGATAATGGATGGGCATGGCATCTCGACATATATGATGAGTAAACTAAGCAGATGGCGGTGCAACAAAGTAGAAGAAATGCAAGACAACATATGCAAGATACCCGCAATCAATAAAACATTGCCAAATTAGAACAGGCACCTTGATGGGTGAACAGGACAGGCCATCTGCCTTTGACTCCTCGAGGTTAGAATAGTCATTAGGATCATATTCTGAACAAGAATCAACAGGTGGGGAGCGTATGAGTTTCATTGCATCCAGAATGGCACTCAATGCCTTGGTGCCAATTTTGTAAGTCATTGCAGTGTTTAGCTTCAAGAGTGGACTGCTGCTAGTGCGACACAAAGCAGCTACACAGATCATAGTGTAGATATAACGGGAAAACCTTAAGCATCAGAGTAAAATCAGCAAAGTGGAACTTGCTGGAATATATGTGCTAGTATTGCCGGTACGGCTAGAAAGGCTTCGGATACCAGCTCTCTTCAAGTGAAGGTGCGGTACTGTTAATATCAGTGTAACTCTCAAAGGCGACACAGCTCCCCGCATTTCCTTGCTATTCTTATAGGATTCAAGTGGGCAGGCCACTACAAATCCTATTCCTATGTTTACAAGATCCTACGAATCAAAGAGGCTCAAAGTGTCCATCACAACCGACCGTATAGACCTCTACACTGCAAATGTCCCTGCTCATCTTCAGTACAAGGAACATACTGTACTACTATCATACTCCCTCCGTTCCAAAATATAAGTCTTGGTAGAGATTTCCACTATGGATCACATACAGATGTATCCAGATACATTTTAGAGTGTAGATTCACTCATTTTGCTCCATATGTAGTCCATGGTGGAATCTATACAAAGACTTGTATTTAGGAACGGAGAGAGTACATATTAAAGAAGAACGGAAGAGGAACATGGTAAAGAAGAGCAAGCAGATTTTGGATAATAAAATGTTGGTTGCGCAGTGCCCACACATGATGAACCAGAGCGCATTAAGAATGCAACTCCCAGCTGTCTCTCGACCATTTCAGGCGGTTGGATGAAGATCCTACGTCTCCTAACCCTTCTTCTTCCTCGTCTCTGATTCTTCCCATACAGAACACCGCACGGGCCGCCGGCCGGACCACCGGCCCCCACCGCCTGTGTTCCTCCGCCACCCCCACCCCCACCCCGCCCCAACCCCCACCCGCGTCGAGTTTTCTTCGTTCGGCGAGGCCCCACAACCACCCGAGCCCCTTCGATCGCACCGGCGAACTCCGGCGAGCTCTGAAAAATCGACTGACCCAATTTTGAAATTTAGTCTACTGTGATTTAACTAGTGTGGAATATAAAAGGGGAAAACCATAAGCATTGGGAGTATAGTGTTGAGCGTGCCATGGCGGATCTGAAGGTGCAAACCGGACAAAGGCAACTTCGCAACCAAGACAAGAAATCAGAGTAAAGCAGTGGCGATCTATTTTCTTGCTGCGATAAATAAGTTGAGCAGATACGAAAGAGTACCGCCTCTGGTGCGGCGCCGTGTACGCATCTGCTGAGAATTTGACGGTGCTGCGGTAGCGATGGCTGTCGGCGGCGTGGAAGCAGATCTAGGAGGGTAGACGGTGGCGGCGGGGCGCGGTGGACGAGACGGTCGTAGGAGCGGCGCCGGCAAGGTGGACGACGGCGGGGATGAAGCGAGAGGACGGGATGCAAGGATCCCGGTCCGAAGCCGTGGATGAGAGAGGTCGATCTCTTGTAATGGACGGCGGCGTCGGGGTATCAGCTCCGGCATGGTGGAGGAGGACGGCGGTGGATGGGGTGGCGGACGGCGGCGGACGGAGGAGGGTGGGGTGGAGAGGGTGTTTTGGCGCCCACGGAGTACGAATGGGGAAAAGGGAGGTAGAGAGGAAGGGGGGAACCATGTATTCAGGGCGCGCTTGTCTCAAATGCGAGGAAATTTACAAACTTAGCCCCCGTTTCAAATTTCTACTACATCACAGCAACATTAGTCGGTTGGGGATAGGACGGTAATCTCGCATACACCGAATATTTGCCGACGAGAGTTTGTTTTTGGCGCCCACCGTGTATGAATATGAATCGGGGAGGGAGTCGATTTCGGCCGAGGACACACTGTGTTTTGGCGCCCACCGTGTATGAATCCGGGTGAGAGGCGGTTACGTCACGTTTGGGTGAAATTACAAACCTACCCCTATCGAAACCTATAGAAATCCAGCAGATAGGCTTTGCGTGGCAGGGATAGGCAGTAGTGATTTCCATCTCGCAGATTTTGGTTTCGGGCGGTTACTGCGACTTTCCCCGCTTCGTTCAAATTTTGCAGAGTGCACGTTTACCGTGCCAACTCAATTCGAATCCCGTTTGTATTCTATTTTTTTCGGGCGGGATCCATTTTCAATTGGAATTACATTCTATATACATCATTTTTTATATATACTTTCAAAAGCACAACACCATTTATACATAAATATGGTTTACAAATGGCATGATCTCAGATTCATAAGGTTGTATCCATCAATTTGGATTTTCAAATATTTGAAACCACTTTATGTTGAAATCCAATGTATGCATTCCTCGCTAACTGTCTCCAATTAATGTGTGTTTCATGCGGGTTTTTTTACTTCTCAAACATGTATAATGTGTTTCACACACGCAACATATAGTGTAATCCCGTTTAGACATTAATTGCATATAAACCATGCATTGTTTGTAATTGAAGAATCTATGGATCACCAATATTGATAAACTATATAACATTACACGTGTGCCCAAATTCAAATGAATATGCATGTTTGATACACCAATTTGCGTTATGATATTATCGATGTCGTGATCTCCAGTTTAAATATTTGAATCCCCTTTAATCCAGATATTCGTCTCATATAGCTATCACTCATGCTTATATAGGACTATCTCTCTGGACCTATACGCGTTCATCGTCTCTCAGGTATCTCTCGTGCTACCTGTATGTCGACAATGATCTTTTATCTTCGTAACACACTGACGGTACTCTCTCCCTCGACCTTCATCACTCTATCTCTCTCTAAGTATATCTCGCTCCCTGCTATGTGTCTCTAACTATGATTCTCCATGTGGAATCTCTTTCTCTCACACAAACACAAAACTTTGTCTCCCGGGGTCTCATTTCTCTCTACTATTCCCATGTGTGCCACTCGCACACCCCTCATACAGAGATGTCTTTCGCTCCTTAGATATGAGAACCTACGACTCTTCCTCTTCAATATCTCTTTCTCACACACAAACACAAACTCTGTCTCCCAGGGTCTCATATTTCTCCATTGTTCTCTTGTATGTCGCTCACACACACCCTCTCTCCCTAGAGATATCTTGCGTTCCCTCGTATGTCTCTCTAGCTATCACTCTCGTTGTGAAATATCTTTCTCTCTCGCAGACACAAAACTCCGTCTCTCTGGATCTCATTTCTCTCTGATATCTGTTTGTATGTGACTCACATGCACCCTCTCTCTATCTCTCTCACACCCACACACATAACCCAGCCTTCTGATCCACTCGACTCCTATCTCTAACGCACACTAGCTAGCATCTTTATCTTTCTATTTATCTGTTTCTCCATCAACCTTCTTTCTCGCCCTCACTCTTGATTCCTATCACGCACACTACATATGTTTCTCTCTACATGCAGTCAAGTGCCCTCTCACACACATATATAACTTCACCCTTTGAACCACCCGACGGTCATCTCCAACACCCAAACTAGCGGATGTCCCTCTAGCTAGCATCTCCATCTCTGTATCTATCTGTAGTTTCTCCGTCAACATTTCTTTCTCGCACGGAGTCTTGCTTCCTATCACCCACACTATATATGTCTCTCCATACATATGCATTTATAGGTTGGTCTCTTTTGCACAATCGTTGCGCCTCACTCCCTCTGCTCGCCATAGATGCATGCTCCAGCCCACGCCACTATCTCTTAAAGACAAAAACACATGCTCAATTGTCGGGCCTTCTTCCCTGCATTCTCACATGCATGCATATTGTCATACCGATCCGTCTCTCCCATGTCGTTGATCTTATGACTTATGTCTTCTTTCTTTTATCTCGATCATGCGCGCGCGCACACACACACATCCCACGTATACATGTATACCTCTCACACATGCACGTTCAAGGTCTCTATGTCTCCATACGTATTAATTACCCTCAATCCTAACGCCACATCGAATCGTTCTCCTCTTTTGTGCACATAACTTCCGCCTGGATGGGTAAAACACACACTCACACTTAACAATCTCCTTCTAGCTACCCCCCCCCCGCCTCTCACTCTTCCCCTATATCCCTGAAACCAATAAGACCATCCCTTTGTTTAATTCCCGCCTACATGCACCATCGATATATAGTAGTCTTCCTCGGTGTCTCTCGAACAAACACGTTCTCTCGATGTCGACTCCTCTCACGCGCACACACCTTCTCTTCCCTCTCTACGGGCATTTTCTCTCTCGCACCCCATCGTTGGTGGCCTCTTCCATACACATCACCTCTCTATGATGAAGCCATGCACACTTAAATTACATCCTCCACAGAGGACCCCGCGACACACACACACACATGCACACACACACACATGCATGCACCCCCCACACACGCACGCTAAGACTCCATCTCTCTCTCTCTCACACACACACACACACAAACACACACACACACACATGCACGCACCCCCCCACACACACACTAAGACTCCATCTCTCTCTCTCACACACACACACAAACTAAGACTCCATCTCTCTCTCCTCTCTCTCTCTCTCACACACACACACCCCACACACACACTAAGACTCCATCTCACACACACATGCTCTAGGCGGAGCATTTGTTCCTACCACCCTTCATCCAACCTTACCCGTATGATAAACAATCACCTTTATTTACTTGCATAACATGGACAAATTCCACTTTACTTTAGTAGTCAGCAAACTTATCATCTGTACCCTTATAAAAAATGAGTTGGCGGTGATGGTGTGCCTGCCATCTTGTAATACAGACCGTATGATCTATATCTGAGGATAGAAAGCAAACTATGATAATTTTACAAAAGATACCCGCACCTCTCTCCACATCATTATCTCCTGCAACCTCATTGCTCAGCAATTAAAAAAGGAATAAGTCTCTAGAACAATCTAGCATGCATGGTGGCCGCTGCCGCCTGCCGGCGCCGTCCATCCCCATGCCTCCGCCCATTCCGACCACCAGTCACCACCACGCTCCACTCCTCCTCGCCTTATCTCTCATCTTTCATTTTTTCGATGACATTCTCGAGATACCAGTTTTCCGATAAAATTCTCGAGATATCATTAGTTTTTACACATGGGATTACTCCTGCATGGGTCAATCACAACAGGTGTTCTGTAAAAAAATGCATATTGATGTTCCGTGCAATGCACGAGAATCTTGCTTGTAATTATATAACGCAAATCACGAGCAGGAAGTGACATTTTTTGACACAACCACGTAAATCACTAGCTAAAGTAAATACCATTATACTTATATCCCGATGCAAAAGGTTGAGTACATGTCCGAAGAGTAGAGTCACACACACGCACTCTGTCTCTCAGAATCTCTCACACACACACACACCAGTTACGTGACGCCCACTTAAGCAGACACGTATGTTACAATTTGTGCACCTGCGAGTACACGTGATGTTGCGCATTTATTTAAGCCGGAAGGCGAACCCAAACAGTAGCTGCATTCATTCCCCTCCCGCCACCTCTTCTCTGGTCGCCGTCGCCCGGTAGCCATGGGCCGGCCGAAGGTAACAACATACGCCATACTCCCGCCGGAGCGGCGCTTTAATATGGAAATTTTAGTGGTCATGCATGCATCTTTTTGTGCTAGCACTCCTATATAAGGGTTGACCGGTCGCTTCCCGCGGACGTGCGCGGGCGGTGGAAGAGGAAGGAGAAGGGAAGCGGGCTGTGGAGTAACGTTTTTTACCACAATTTCTTAGGAAACTGAGTGCAATAATTGAGTAGTTTTGCAAACTACCAGTACTACACCTGAAACGGTTCAAAACCTATACTCCCTTGCCAGCGCGCGCTTCCCGCGTGAAACGGTCAGCGTCGCCCTGGAGCGTTAGTGCCACATTAATGCCCGGCCAGAGCGGAGGCGACCTCTCACTGGCGCCGGCTTTGAAGTGGCGCGACGGCCGAGAGAGCGCCGCTTCCCGGTGCACGCGACTGCTCCGCGTCGAGACTGGCCATAGGCCCTGTTTGGATCCATGGGTTAGAGTTAGTTTGAGCTAGTTGGGGCTCAAATAGCCCTAATGTATCCAAGCATGAGGGTTTAAATTGGAGCAAGTTGCACCGAACCCACCAAAAAAAACTATCCCACCCAAGAGGTGCTAACTGGAGATAGTTCTCATTGGGACCACTGAAAAATCACTTTTCTCTCTCCATGAAGTGCATTTATTGTCAATCTAACCCTGTCACCCAAACACCTCTTTGGCTACAGTTAGTTCAGGGTTAGTCATGAGTTAGTCTAACCTCTAGCTAAGTTAGAGTATCAAACAGGAGCAGTATAGGACATGCAAGTTGCTCAAAGCATACAAGGCTACAGTTAGTTCAGGGTTAGTCATGAGTTAGTCTAACCTCTAGCTAAGTTAGAGTATCAAACAGGAGCAGTATAGGACATGCAAGTTGCTCAAAGCATACAGGCAAATTCATGCGTGAAAGGATTTTTTTCTTTTTGAAAACGGAACGTGAAAGGAATTTTTTTAGAATGCTCTTGGCACGCCAGCCCGCCGCACTTTGATAGAGACGAGGAGGGAGAAGCGATACAGGCTGCTGGATTACTAGAGATAGGTGTCGCACGGAAGCCAAGAAATATGGTGATAGCGTGGGTTAGCCATGTACTAGTATGATGTAACTACACTGGGCTGCCGTGTTTCGTACTCTTCCAGTCCACTGTGGAGATGATTGGTTAATTTTATATCGCTGAATATTATTAAATATTATGAGTGCAGACGCTCCACCACGAGGTTCCTTGCTCCTTCTCGGTCGTCCGGAATCTATGTTCTTCCACTCTATTTTTTTATGTGAGCTTTGTTCATCCTTTTGCCAACACGCGAGACATCTAGCATCAAGGTGCACGTGTTATGCAAGGATCGTTCCATCTATATGAAGAACACGTGGGACTGGAACTACGAGACGGACATGTACCCAGGAGTGGACGTACGAACCTGAGTAATGTAGCGCAGTAAGTGAAGTAGAAAGGCACAAATGGTATGAACATGCGTGGCATATAGGGTGTGTTTGGTTGCGTTCTCGTCTCAACATAGTTGTTCCCTCTTCATGCATGCTCAACTCAACACCCCTCTTCATGCATGCTTCTAGTGTATTTGTGCTAAACTAGTGTGGACTCATGCACCCTCCATACACTCTACCAAACACCCAAAAGTAGGTCAAGAAGGGAACTCTTGGGCGGCATTTGTCTCTTACTACGTACTACCACTAAATGTTGTGCGTGCAATGCACGGTGATGTTATGGAGAACGTGCCTAAGTACTCTACTACTACTATATTAGTTGGAGGCACATATTAACTTTTATATTTGTTTACGTGTATGCCCCGAGACCTTCCAACTAGACGTGTCTTTCTCTCCATGTCGCACTTTGTATCGTTCATACCACTAAGTACTACTACGTGTGGTCTCCGACCCAGAAGTGGAAGAAGTGGAGACGCTCGACCACGCTATTTTTTTACGCTGGGCTCTACCACGCTGTTCATGTCCCACTCCTTTCGCTAACGTGTGGGACATCCAGCACGTGCCGTGTTTGGCACCCTTCGTCGTAAGAGTTGAAACGCTAGCATTCATTAGAAATAAAAAATAATTATAAATCGGTAGTGATACTATTTTTTTGCGAACCAATCAGCAGTGATACTATACCACGCGGTTTCCTTGCTCCTCGATATCGGAAAGAATACTTCCGTTCGCCAACATGTGGGACGTCGACCATCCTGGTCCACTTGCCATGCACGAAGCTCCAAGGGAGAGTCACCCAGGCTGTCGCGCCACACTAACAATGACTAATGAGCCGTCAAATCACAGGCCCACTTCCCACTTTGAAGTTGCTCGGACGAAGGAACCATCATGACTTCGTTGAATTCCGCTTCTTGAAGAAAACTACTGTACCAGCAGTACTGCTAGCTACAGTAGTTACTCCAACAGAGGCCTCCTTTCGTTCATAGGATAGGAATATGAAAATCATAGGAAGTGAGATGACATGCATCTCAATTCCTATAGAGAAAGAGATGCCATTTGATGCTTAGGATAGGAATTTTTCCATTTAGTCCAGGCTAATGTACTAGTAATTTGCTCTAAAAACTACAGTAGTAACTAGTAGTATTGGTACATGCTCGTACTCAGACACAGACACACACACTAACTACTAGTACTACTACTTCTCACATGCTGACCAGACACCGTCGTTCTACTTCCCGGCTTTGTCGGCGACACCCCACCGTGCTTGGATCTCCGCCGACCTCTCCGCAGTAGCGTGTGCGTCCTTTTCTTTCTTGCGGCGGCGGGCCTCTCTTTTCTTGAGTGCTCTCTGACTTTTCCGCTCCCTCTGTGCGGCTTTGGCCGCCTCTTGCTCTACCGCCCATTCGGCCTTGGCATCTTCAAATTCCTCCCACATAGTTGTGAGGTCGCGAGCGGCGATGAACTCGGCACGGCGGGATGCCATCGCTTCCCTACCATTTTGTGTGCGGTCGTGGGCGGCGAGGAACTCGGCACGGCGGGATGCCATCGCTGCCTTACCGGTTAGTGTGCGGCGCGGTGGCATGAACGACGCTTGGTGAGAGCTCTAGGGTGGAGTGGCCGGACAACCGTATAGTGCATTGGTTTGTCAAGAGCTCAAGGACAGAAGACGAAGCAAATTTGGATTCCCCTTCAATCCTGGTCATTTATTACCGAGTAAAATGCATTGGCGGTCATCGAACTTGTCTTGATAGCTCACTTTGATCATTGTATACGAGATATGGTGATTATACGGTCACTGGCTCAGCGTATAGCTCAGTATTTGTCTGGTTGACTAGTCAAACAGTCCGCATGCGCCTCATCAGCTCGTGTTCTTTATCTATCTACGCGGGCCTACCTACCAATGGAGAAAGAAATACTGTAAAAACCAAAATTATGCGTATGTGGGGAATCAAACCACGGACTCGTCGCTGCAACGCACCCTCGTCAGCCAAATTAAAATTAAATACTTCGCATCAGACACTCACGCTCACGCTGTCAAAGCATGCTAATGCATGCACGTCGCCCTCTAAATCAAAGTCCTGCTCATGGCGCAACGCAAACGGCGAGCCCATCACCTGCGCGCCCCGGTGGTGCCTGACATTACTGTTTAGACGTTTGATGGAGGCCTACGCGAACGCCGAGCATGTATTCACCTGGCTCAACACCAACGGTCATACTCGGACCGCCTTGCTCATGTATATCGTCCATCACAACGACAATCTATAAAACAAACTAAGCTAGAGAGGGTACTATGGTAGTATGGTACAGAGTATGTACTATCGTGAGCAACCAATCTTAGTGCCACTGCACACCGAAACCCCTTCCATCGCTAGCGCGCTTCCCGCCTGAAACGGTCACCGTCTCTCCAGAATGTCAATGCCGCATTCACCGGACTTAACTGTAGGTGCAATTGGTGTGTCACTGACATGCGGGCCAGATGCCCGTTGGGCCCACATGTCAGCAACCCAAACGCATCTGCAGTTAAGTCACTGAAGCAGCGTCCGCATTCACGCCCGACGAACCTACTCTGGCGCCAGTTGTCCATCCGTCTGCCGTGGCTCATTGCGATTCGCCCGCTATATTAAGTTGAGCCCCAGCTCCCAGCCATAGCCAAAGACCCACACTTATTCTCCTCCGGTCCCTTCCTTCTGTCGGCACCACTTCAACCATGGCCTCCTGGCGCTCCGAAGCTCTCTTGGACGTACTGTCGCAGGAGCAAACGAAGGGGATCGCCGGCACCCCCCGGCCGCCCTCCGCCGCCATGACCACGAAGTCGGCGTGCGTGCGCGGGCGCAGCCGGCAGCGAGGAAGAGTAGTACACGGTAGGTCGCCGCCGCTCTGGTCCCGGGAAGGCCACCGCTACTCCACTCAGTCGACGCCAAGCTTGGTGGGGTAAACATCGGCAGCCGATTAGCCTTTTTGACGGTGACGTGGAGGCGGAAATCTTCAGAACCTTGTGCTCTGGAGGAGGAGGTTATCAAGGCGGATGAGGAGGAGGCAAAGGCAATGGCCGACTCTCTCGGGTTCATGGCCGGACATGGTGGTCGGGCGCCGGCGATCGTTTAGATTAGGTTTACAGTAGGTTTTAGTATGGTTTGTGCGAAATATGTAATGAATTTCGTCCAATTTGTAGGAAAAGTTTTCGAAATGTAATGAATTTCATCCGGTCAATTTGAAATTTGCTTTGTTTGCACGAATTTCGTCCGGTTAGTTCATATAGTTGTCGAAAGGTATGCGGGCAGCATCGGATGGCATCCATCAGTGTCCTCGGACAGATGCCGGTGTAAATTTGTGGGCCAGCGCTAGAGATGCCCTAACTATCATGTTATAATCGCTAACAATCCTCCATTATTTGGCAGGGAATAGTTATCCCTCGATCAAAACCAGATCTGCGGTGTTTCGCACTCCTCCCGCGTAAGAGTGTAAACTCTTGCTTACATAAAAATGGAGCAAGTGGACGGCACTATAGCACATCATATCACTCGAACTAGCCCGCCTAATGAGCGGGAAAGCACCGCCCTCGTCATTTTGTTCTGGATTTCTATCGATCGATCGCGCGAAAATGTTATGCTTCGCAAGTTCTAAAGGAAAAGGCGGCACACTTACGACTCGTACGCGTCGCAACCCCGACAGTCCGGCTCGCACGCCGCTCACCAGAGGGGACACACGTTGTCTTGCAATTTCACTGACATGTGGGACCGTAATTGAATAAACCATCGATAGCCGAAATCTAATCGCTCGGCGGGCGCCGGCTGAGAAGAGAGAAACGGGGGAGGGAGAAGAGATCGCCCGCCCGCCGCGCACGGACTCCAAGAAATATATGGTGATAATGTGAGGTGGGCCATGCTGGAGTCCGGACCGCTTCCGGAGCCTGCTCTCACCGCCCTGGCCCCTCAAGACGCTAGCTGCCCGCCACATGCATGCATAGCAAGTAGTACTCCTTATGTGGAGGAGAGAGAGGCATTGACAAAGTCAAGGAGTGGGCTCTGCAAGAGCCCGTCTCTACACGTGCTCCTAGGTATAAAAAATAATTCTAAAAAAGGCATAAAAACAATTGTATCTTAAAAAAAGAAAGGTAAAAACATTTGAGAGGAAATAGATAGAGAGAAAGTGAGAAAAAGCTGTAACCTGGGCATTACATGAGGAAGGAGGGAGTGGTGCACATGCCAAGTTCACTGGGCTGCCGTGTTTCACACTCCTCCGTCGTAACAGTGGAGACAATAGCTTTCATCAAAAATAAACAATGAATACTCGTTGCTCGTCCTCTATATCGGAAAGAATACTTTCATTCGCCGACATGTGGGACATCGACCATCCTGGTCCACCTGCCATGCACAAAATTATCCTGGTCTACCCCGGTCGTATCGCAGGCCCAACCTTTCCCACTGTAAGTTGTTCAGGCGAAGGAACCATCATGACTTCGTTGAATTCCGCTTCTTCAAGAAAACTTACTGTACCCGCAATACTGCTACCACACGCGAAGACTGGACGACATTGTACCACGTCATATCACTGAAACCCACTAGGCAAAACTAGCCCGCCTAGGTCATCTATTTTGGAACGGAGGGAGTACGTCTCTGCACTGCTATGATTTTGTGTTGCACGTTCTCTGTACTTTTGCTACGATTTTCCTACCCTATGAACCAAATGAGGCCTGAATGTATGTCGACTATTGTCTGATTGATCGCTAAGCCTACAATTTTAGGAGCTAGGGCTATTGGTCGATCGACGAGGGATAAGTATAAGCGTACCACGAGCTCATCAGCCCCAACGTTTCTCTTCGGTGAGTGTTTTGCAAGTACTATAGCTCGCATAGTAGTTAGCCTACTAACACCAAAAATCATCAAACAAGCCCTGCTGATATGATAAACAGTTCAAACTTACATCTAAGCATGCCATATATTACATCAAAAGCTGGTGAGGATACATCTGTTTCCATAACTCGGAGAGGGTTCGCATGATTCATCACATGATTCACTATCAAACAAAAGTAGCAAGATCCGCCCACACAAGATAGTGCACTGTCCCTAAGATGGTTTGATAACACGCATCGTTCTAGTAATTAAACACAGGGCAATGCAAACTACCCTGAAGGATTAGCGCGACCAACTATTTCTTGTCATCGATCTCTCGGGCAATGACCACAGGACGGACAGCGGCATGGGAATCGATTTCTAGGGCGATGTCCACAAGACTGACCGCGACATCGGAATCGATCTCTGGGGCGATGTCCACAGGATGGACAGCGGCATCGGAATCGATCTCCGGGGCGATGCCAACAGGACGGGCCACGACATCGGAATCATCAAGGACATCCACCGGCACCTGCACAACCCTAACATATTAGCAAGCACATTGCAAATAATCAAAAACCACAACTATGGTAATAAGCCATTATTTTTTACCTTGTGCAGCTCACCGGGGGATCTCATCCCTCCAGGGGCCATCTCCTCGTCCTCGATGGGGGCCATCACCTTGCCAGGGGAATACTGCTTCTCAACGGCGACTATCTCCTCAGACTCGGTCTTGAGCCTCACATAGGTGGCAATCAGAGTTCCTGGGGTAGGCACGGTGGGGCCCTTGCTGTTCTTCCAACTTTCTTTGAGGAGTTCGTCCGCCAACGTCCTCAACTCTTTGGCCAGTGCTTGTTTCTTGGAGTTCTTCGTCTCCATGGGTTGGCCCGCCAACATGGTTAACTCGTTGGTCGGTGCTCGCTTCCTGGAGATCGCTGTCTCCAGTGGGTTGTCCACCGGCAACTCTTTGCCTAGTGCTCCAGGATCCATCAATGAACTCACAAACAAAAAGCAATCGAAAGGAAACCACAATCACAATGAAAACGGGAAAAGAATATGATGTGAGAATCGGTCGGTGCTTCGCAAAAAGAAGATTCTTGGAATGAAAATATAGCAGCATAACTGATTCGCCCACCTTTCCTTCGTCGGTACAGAAGAAAAATGGCAGAAGTGAGTAGCCTGGAGTGAGGTTTTCTTCAAGAAAGGGAAGAAAGGGCTTGAACGAGCGTTCCAGTGAAATGATGGTTGCTTCGTCCAGTCCAACTTGGAGGCCACCTTACCACTGCTGGTAAAGGTGTGGGTTTTGTGATATGACGGGTCATGACGGCCACACCGGGGTGACAGGTGAGTCTCGACTGTAGCACCTCGCTGTGATTTGGTGGATGGCACGTGGGCCCGGATGCTTTGAAATGTCCTGCATGTAGATAGAGCGGCTAGTCATATAGGAGTGCTCAATATTGTGCACCGCGACCAAGGCGGAGAGGAAAACGAGAGAACTACGTAATTAATGCATGAGTTTAATTAGGGTAGTTTTGTAAAGTACGAGATACATTCCTCCAATCGCAAAATGACTTGGTTCATGAGATTTGAGATTTGAGCCCTATAAACCAGAAGGGAGGGAGTACTGCACACGGTGTAGTCTAGCCACTTGTTGAAATCTCTAGGAAGGCAAATACTCCTTTCCGGTTTACAGGGCTATACTACTCCCTCCGTCTAGGTGTGTAAGTCATCTTACGAAAACCAAATAGTCCCAAAACACTTAGGCGCGGTGCATTAACTTCTACCTTGTTTCTTGTTTCTTGACATATCAACTAATAAGAGATGAGAGGTGTGCATGCTTTTAATGACTTGCAATGGCTAGTTCATTGCATGCAATGCTATTAATTAGCAAATAAACATTGGTGACCCCAGGAGGAAACGGTGCTAAGCGCGTGGACCTATGCAGAATGAGTATCAACCAATGGATAATGGAGTTTAATTGTTAAACAATAGCAATTTTGTCTCATGCAAGAGCCTGGCTAGTACTCCAAGGAACCGCACCACGCGAGCGTTCGCAACTGCCACGTTCGGGTTGCGCTTGGCTCTTCGCCTCTTCGAGAAGACGAACAATGATGTTACTCCTACTTCTACAGTATCGAATCCACTGCTGCATGTCCGTCCACCTCGTGCGGGCGGGATAGCGTGTAGCGAAAGCTTCTACTTACTGCTCCTGCCTTTGCGTCTATGATAGGTGGGCCCAACAGGTGGTTGGCCCTCCTGTCATGCAGCCAAAGGCAGGTGCAGTTAAGGCACCAGAGCTCAGTCCGCGAGGGAGAGGGCGTTGTAGTAATCAATTTTCTCGGTCTTGTACGAGTTGACGCGACACATCAAAGCACTGCACTCGATATAAGTCTTTTTACACATTTCAAATGGGCTACTTCGTATGTAGGAGTAGACATATTCTGCTTCGTATATAGTCACTTGTTGCAATCTCTAAAAAGACTTATATTTGGAAACGGAGGGAGTACAACGCATGCATGCATGCCGTGACTTTCCTTTTGATACTTGCATGTGTTGATTTGATGCACCTTGCCAAATTTTGACTATAAATTTAACTAACCAAATTTTCATGCATGTCACAAAAAATTACGGGGCTGTTTGGATTGTGACTATGTTTGTCTTATGTTGCCACATTATTTTCGTTCAGGTATATCTTCGTTCGAAACCGCCTTAGCTCTACTTCCCCAGCTCGCTACGTCGCTGCATGTGCATCATTTTCTACCTCTCAGCCCCTCTCGATCGGATGGTCCAACGTCACATATTTTTTTCTTCTATTGTTAGAGGTAAAGCTACTTCATGGAGTCGAATCTTGTACTCCCTCCGTCCGAAAATACTTGTCATTGAAATGGATGTATCTAGATGTATTTTAGTTTTAGACACATCCATTTTGATGACAAGTAATTCCGGACGGAGGGAGTACTTGGTTCAAACAAGAAATAAAGTGGGGGTGGGGGAATTTAGTATGTACATCGGACTTGGTACAAACAGGAAGGAAAGGGGGTGAAAGTAGTACAGACTGGTCATCCAACCGGTCTCTTGGTCGAAAAGGGGAATATAGGGGTAACGCTGTACACAGTGGTATGACCAGGACTAGATTTGCTATCCACACATAGGAGTAGGTGGCTAGAGGGAACATGGGACCAACCCAGATATGTTTCTTGGATGTTTGTTTCTCGGGGCAACAAACTATGAATCACCACTTTATGCCCCTGTTTACGTACATGGTGCTGGACTGCTGGTGCACCCACTGTCCCATGCCCTTATACCAAATATTTAGGTTCCGTTCGGAATAAAGGGGCAGAAAACATAGGTCTTGATGAAAATAGAGGAATGGGAAAGGAATGTAGGTATAAAACTATGGAACAGCGAACCGGAGGAAACTCTCGAGAGAATGTGTTCGGATGGACTACGAAATGTACAGATTTGTTTTTTTAGAGTAGCATGCTTGGCAGTATGAGACGCTATTTGTTTATTCAGCTGCACAGTGACTACTCTTGTCCTCACCTCACGTACCACACATAGGTTGATTTTTTATTCCGGCAACACAGCACAGCAACCTGTCTAACGCATGGCAGCGAGCGCCTGTCTTGGGCTTCCGCCAAAAAAATGAGCAGCGAGTGGATGTTTCTAATGCTATGGAATCAGTACTACCAGACCAGCTTTCCTATGAAACACTATTCACCTTTCCCGTGTTCCGAACGGTTGGAAGGGAAAGAATACCGTATGAATTGTGTTCCTACGAAAATCCTGCACCAAACCTGTCCACCGAATGCAGCCTTAGCTGTTCTTAATCTAATGTCCCTGGTAAAAATGAAGCCATGCCACTGTTATAAGCCATGACAAGTTTAGCCAAATGTTTTTGCCTGTAATTGTTTGAGACTCTGACTGTTTCCTCTGTGCCTTTTTGTGCAAACAGGGATATCCAATTCACCTGGTTGCTGTTGTGAGCTTTTGGTGCACTGCACAAAACTCTTCTTAAAAGAAGTGACTTTTGTGTTGTTTAACTGGAATGTCAGAATGGAATAGTTGGTTCATTTTGGTGGAACTGCACAAAGGGAGATCTGTGTTCCAATCCTCATCATCCATATTGGCGCCATAACCTTCCTTTAGGTAAGAATGATATTTAATGCATGTGTTCATCTCTATTTTCCGACTGCCATGAGAAAATAATGTTGGTTTTTACTAGTACATTTGTACTCCCTCACTGACAAAACCAATTATGAATTAGAAGGCCAATCATGTACTTGGTTTCACCAACTGGTGAGGAGAAAGAGAAACAGAGCATGAAGAGGAAGAAGAAGAAGAAGAATAAACAGTGCCAAGGCGATCTTGCTGAAGCCAGAGGCCTCAGTCGAGGCCATTCAAGGGCTCCGGCAATGACTACCTTACATGTGAGACGATCCTCCAGGGAGCCCTTCCACTTCTGCTGTCTCACTTAATTAATTAGGAGTACTTAAGTACCACTAATTTATTACTGCCTAATTTTCTTGTTGGAGTTAAACAAATCTTTAGTAGGACCCTATGCTGAATCATGTACGTGTGTATGTTTGTCTATGGAGGTGAATCATGTGGTGGAGCAGGGAGGGAATATTATTAGTGTCATGACATAATAGTGCTATTGTTTTGCATGTCAATTTATTGCCATTGGTTCAACGAGGCAATGTTTTGCGTATTGTCCATCATGAATTTGATGCTACTGTTTGAGTAATATGCTAATGTCTTCCTATCCTTTCTCACTAAGCTAATGAAGGTTTCACCTTGTTCCTACTTGTGCAAACAGGGATCATGTTGTGCCAATCATACATTTTAGTGGAACTACACAAGACAATACAATGAACTGTATCCCAGCCAGTGCTCTAACTCTGCTGGAAGTTCTTGATAATCTTTCGATATAATCTCAGCACTGGTAAACAAGAGTGATTTCAACCATACATTTGAAGTGCACAAAAATATATACTATTGTGTGATTCCAGTGAGTGCTTTATCATCTCTTATGGGACTACATGAATAAGCTTTTTTCTCAGGTTGGTACGGGCCTAAGGCCTTCATCCATATTAGTTTGATGTCATCTCTATTTGTATCGTGCTACTGTCATGAGAAACTCCTTTATCTTTGCACGTTAAAGTTTTGCAACCTATGATAAATGGCAATGCTTTGAGTGTTGAGTTGAGCTAATTGGCACTGATTAAATAAACTAATACCTCTCTTTAAGCAAGACTACTATGTTGCTAACTTTACCCATTAAGATAATGAGGGTGCTTCTATTTGTTAGTGTATGTTTCATCAACTAGTCCCACTATTACAGTAATCTCACTCTCTCAATATATGTGCCAACAGGGATGCTCGATTTTGGTGGAACTGCACAAAAACTTTGGGTGCTTCATTGCCTCGACAGCTTCCATCCTTTCCTGTCAGTCGCTAATCTCCGCTTGCTTTCTTCCTTTGCTGTCAGTCGCTTGGCTTATCTCGGCTTCCAGTCAAAGGAAATAGTAATTGATATGCTACCTCACACAGGTTGGTACTGGTCTTTATCCTGATTATTGTGCCTGTCATATGTATTGGTAATTTGGTATTGTGCTACTGTTTGCCGATTTCATAAAGGAGTAATTTGGAGCCTGAACTCGCAGGCAAATCATTACATCGGGTGATTTCAGTAGAACTGCACAAAATGATCAGATGGACAGGTACTTATGCTGCTGCTATGTACTCCAAAGTTCACTCAGACAAGCATCGATGTTGACAAGAAGTGCCTATATTCATTCGAGTATCAACCGGCGTCAACCAATTGTCAAACTCCAAGTATTAGGAGAGTGAACGCCAAAAATATTGCTTGGTGCATAGCCCAGAAAAACGCAGTCCAGTCTTTGGTCCCAACTTGTGCCTTTTGGTTATCGGCACATATGGTAGCGAACTATATGGCATGGAGTCTAAAGATTCCAGACAAGTTGGTTGACGCGTATATTCATCTGGCACTTAATCAGTCTGCACGCCAAGGATGCTCCATTTCAGTTGAACTGCACAAAAAATTTGGGTGGTTCATTTTCTCAACCGCCTCCTTTCTCGTCTGCAATGTAGAATTTTGGCGAGATACAGGACCAAGATGAGCCAGTAAACTAGTTGGATGAAAGTAGTGGCCAAGTTGCTCAAACCTCCCTCGGCACGAGGCCACTATTTGAGGATAAACCTACAAGCAAAGTTCAGATTGTCTGTGCTGCCTCTTATGTACTCGAAAGTTTACTCGTACAAGAACTAATTTTAGCAAGAAGTACCTCCGATTGAACACCATTTACCAGTCTGTACCCTAGGTAATTAAAGTTCGTCCATGGATCATATTGGCTGTGATCTCAATCATTTGGATGCATAAACATACTGAACATGTGTATATCTGAATCTTTTTGTGAATTATGTATGAATATTGTCGTGTGATCTATCAATCATTTGGATGCATAGATATGCTGAGCTTGTGTATATATGAATCTTTTGAGTTGTTGATAGTGAATGTTGGCTATGAATATGAACGTGTCCTGTGAACCTGAGTTTGATATGAATGTTTACCTTTTCTGTTGTATTTGTGTGTGAACTTGTTAGTATGCCTACTGTGGGGTATAAAACGCAGGTCTCTTATAAAAGTAATGTTGTGTCCAATTTATGTTTTCCCTTCTAACCACATTATATATATTTATATTATTACTATTATCGTATATTTTATAGAGACTTATATATACATTATAAAAACATCCCACGTGTTATTAACTTATAAAAGTAAATGTTTAACGGAAGTTGGCAAGGAAAATCCTGGTTGTTTTTGACTCACAGGCAAGGAAAATCCTGGTGATTGCGTACAAAAGCTTGCGAAGATTTTAAGGACTAATTTAATAATAACGCGCTCATTTTTATTTTGAGCAATAACTCGCTAATTTCTTAATTATATATATAAAAATGTGCCTCTCCAGTTTATTCTTTGATATTAATTGCTCCTTCTAACATAACATTATATATATAACGAGCCCACCTAATACGTGTATTTCAAGGAAGTGCAAATGGGCTGGGATTTCTTAGAAAATATAAATGGGCCTGATTGACGCGAAATTATTTGTTCACCCAGCCCAGCAAATGGACTGTACATTCTAGAAAACATGGGTTAAATATATGCCACATTTTTGCAGGCTGACATGTGGGCCAATAGGTCGAAGCCTACGCAGGGCGTTGTCAACTTGGTCAACAAATGATTGTGTCATCCACAGCCATTGGATTTATATCCAACGGCCGGCATGCACCTTCAATCTCTCGTCTTCTTCCTCCAGCGTCGCCGGGACCGCCTGGTCCGGCCTCCGGCGGCTAGCGGCTCTGCTTAGCACGCATCGCTGCGAAGCGCTACCCCACCGCCGGCCAGGCTATCCCTCCACCCCTCGACACCTCCTGTTATTCTCCACAGACTACAGCCCCACGCCGCAACAGAACCAGTTATAACCCTTCTCCTCCTCTCAATCTGCGACTCCACTGCCGCGTTTTCCCATCTCCGAGTCGTTCCCGTCCGGGGCCTCGCCGTCGTCCACCGCCTCGCTGCGTTCGGTGCGGCGTGGTCAACAAACGAGAGTCATCGGAAGAGGACTGTACGTGGAGAGCCTGACGGCTGGGACCCACGAGGTCCATGGTCGCACGCAAGGAAAGTTCCTCCTTATTAAGCTGAAAAAAATGTTTCCTCCACCTGACAGCTGGGACCCACCGGCTGTATCTTCGCACGGAAGGAAGTGCCTCCTTGTTTTGTGAAAAAAATTATTCATCCCGTTGACAGCTGGGACCCGTCAGATTTGGTGACTGACTTGTGGGCCTACTAAGCGGACGTGTACGCACGGCTTTGTCAACTTAATCAACAAATGATTCTAGCAGCTGGACCGTTGGATGTTAATCCAACAGCCGTGCTCCTTCTTCAACCTCTGTTCTTGCTCCTGTCTCCCGTGGGCGGCACCGCGGCTGTGCTGCCGCGCACCCGAACCAGTGAAGTTTCCCACTCCTCTCCATCTGCGACTCCACTGCCCCGTCTTCCCCATCTCCGGGTCGTTCCAGTCTGGGTGCGCTCGGCACGGTGTGGTCAACGTGGTCAACAACCGAGAGTCATCGGAAGATGACTGTACGTGAGAGGCTGACAGTGGGGACGCACCACGCCCATGGACGCATGCATGCAACGGAACGCGGCGAGGTCAACGTGGTCAAGGAACGACTTCCATCGGAAGTATACTGTACGTGGAGAGTCTCAGCTGGGTCCACGGCCGCAGCAAGTAAGTGCCTCCTTATTACGCGGAAAATAATGATTCCTCCAACTGACAGCAGGGACCCACTGGACGGGCCACCGTATTTTGCGAAAAAATGTTTGCCCCCTGACTGCTGGGACCCACCTGACGGGCCACCGTATTTCGCGAAAAAAATGTTCCCCCCGCTGTCAGCTCGGACCCACCGGAAGTGCCTCCTTATTACGCACAAAAAATGAATACTCCCCCGGCTAGCTGGGACCCACCTTGGTGGGAGGCTGACTTGTGGGCCTACTAAGTTGACGGGGACGAAGGGCTTTGTCAACTTAGTCAATATGAACGATTCTAGCTCCAGTGACCGTACGATGTCCATCCAACGGCCGTAGTGCTTCTTCAACCTCTGGTCTTCTTGCTCCAGCCGCCCAAAGCAGCGTCGGTCGTGCCGCATGCTCCTGACTCCCGTGGTCGGCTGTGCTGCCGCGGAGGCCTCACCGCCCCCTACTATTCCCACCGCTGGCCAGGCCCTGCGGCGACGGCAGCCTCACACCGCGCGGGCTTCCACTGCCGCGTCTTCCCCCGCTCCGCGTCGTCCCCTTCCTAGGCCTCGCCATCGTCCACCGCCGTGGTGCTCTCCGCGCGGCGTGGTCAACGTGGTCAAGGAACGACTTCCATTGGAAGAGTACTGTACGTGGAGAGGCTGACAGCTGGGTCCACGGCCACAGCCCAGTTTTTTTGTGATTTGCCAAGTAAGTCGCTTTGTCAAGCCTGTTGGGCTGCAAATCTTTTAAGACGAGGAGAGCTTTCATTCGGCTGGCCGAGAAAATGGCCCATCAGTAATGAGAAATGGGCTGTACATTTTTAAAACACATCAAACCGGCAATTAGTTTCAAATATCTTTTTTTTTCATTTCGAGATTTTAAATTACATTAATTTTTATGCGTGGAGAATTTGTTGGATTTTATATTGATATACATTTATTTTTAAAATCAGTTTGAATGTGAGTCGAAATTTCGGGATTAAAAACAGTTCGGACCGCACCGAAATATGCAAAATTTCGTATAATTTTTTAACCGTGGCCACAATATGGGCTGTAATGCTAACAAAAAGAATATGGGCTCCAAAAAAACCTTAAATTAGCAAATGGGCTGTAAATTATTAGAAATAATGGCAGATGGGTTGTATGCTGTTTTCCACAGATTTGAGGCTTTCCTAAAAAAAAGGTTGACGCACAAGCAGTGACTGTTGGATGGCCATCCAACGGTCGTCGTGCTTCTTCAATCTCTGCTCTTCCTGCTCCAGCCGCTCAAACAAGCGCCGGCGGGACTGCCTGCTCCCTCCTCCCCGCGGCCGGCTCTGCTGCCGCGCAGGCCTCACCGCCCCACCGTACTCCCATCGCTGGCCTAGCCATCCCTCTACTCACCCACACCTGCTGTTATTCTCCGGCGACGGCAGACGAACCAGTAAACCCTCGTACAGTCGTACTCCCCTCCGCGTGGGAAACAACTGCCGAGTCTTCCCTGCCTCCGTGTCGTTCCCTTCCTAGGCCTCGCCGTCGTCCACCGCCCTGGTGCTCTCGGCGTGGCCTGGTCAACGTGGTCAACGACCGACATGCATCTGAAGTGGACTGTACGTGGAGAGGCCGACAGCTGGGTCCACGGCCGCACGCAAGGAAATGCCTCCTTATTACGCGCAAAATAATGATTCCTCCACCTGACATCAGGGACCCACCGAAAGGGCCTCTGTATTCCGCGAAAAAACGTTACCGCCGCTGACAGCTCGGACCCACCAGCTATATCTTCGCACGCAAGGAAGTGCCTCCTTATTACGCACAAAAAAATGAATACTCCCCTGTTAGCTGGGACCCAGTATAGTGGCAGGCTGACTTGTGGGCCTACTAAGTTGACGGGGACGGAGGGCTTTGTCAACTTAGTCAATATGCACGATTCTAGCTCCAGTGACCGTACGATGTCCATCCAACGGCCGTAGTGCTTCTTCAACCTCTGGTCTTCTTGCTCCAGCCGCCCAAAACAGCGCCGGTTGTGCCTCGTGCTCCTGCCTCCCGTGGCCGACTGCGATGCGGCAGAGGCCTCACCGCCCCTACTACTCCCACCGCTGGCCAGGCCATCCCTCTACTCACCCACACCCCCTGTTATTCTGCGGCGGCGGCAGCCTCACACCGTAGCGAACCAGTGAACCCTCGTACTCCTCTACGCGTGGGCATCCACTGCCGCGTCTTCCCCGGCTTCGGGTCGTCCCCTTCCTAGGCCTCGCCGTCGTCCACTGCCCTAGTGCTCTCGGCGCAGCGTGGTCAACGTGGTCAAGGAACGGCTTCCATCGGACGTGGATTGTACGTGGAGAGGCTGACAGCTGGGTCCACGGCCGCAGCAAGGAAGTGCCTCCTTATTACGTGCAAAATAATTATTCCTCCATCTGACAGCGGGGACCCACTAGACGGGCCACCGTATTTCGCAAAAAAAAAAACGTTTGCCCCTGACTGCTGGGACCCACCAGCTACATCTTCGCACGCAAGGAAGTGCGTCCGGGCAAAAAAAAAGATTCGCCCCCTGACTACTGGGACCCACCAGCTACATCTTCGCAGGCAAGGAAGTGCCTGACAGTCGGGACCCACCTGGTCGAAGCGTACGTAGCGTTGTCATTCTGGCCGCGAACGTGTATGTACATATATACTGGTGGATGTAGAGGCGCGCACGTGTCGTAGTAGAGGCGCGTACGTGTCATAGTAGAGGCGCGCATGTAGCATGTACACGTACGTACAGCGGCCAGGGTGCAAGAAAGAAAATACGGCCACGTATGTGTACATATGGGCGGGGTCTCGAACGCCTACTCGCGCATACGTACTGCCAGGGCTCGTGTACATGGCTGGGTCGGAACGGAGAAACAACGTCGTCGTCGTGTTCATGGGGAGGCAACGGAATGCGTCGTGTTCATGGGGAGGCAACAGAATGCGTCGTGTTCATCGGGAGGCAACGGAACGCGTGGGAGCCAACCGGCTGGGTCGGAACGGAATGCATGGTCGTGTTCATCGGGAGGGCTTGGACGGAACAGGCGATGGAAACGAGGCCTGACGTAACGCACAACGGAGGAAACGAACCTCCTACGTTCGGAACGGGGTCCTGTTGATCGGGAGGGGTGTGGCATACCGCAAAACGGAGGTAACGGACCTCCTACGGTCGAAACGGGGGTCCTGTTGATCGGGAGGGGTGTGGCGTACCGCAAAACGGACAAAACGGACCTCCTACGGTCGAAACGGGGGTCCTGTTGATCGGGAGGGGTGTGGCGTACCGCAAAACGGACGAAACGGACCTCCTACGGTCAAAACGGGGGTCCTGTTCATCGGGAGGGGTGTGGCGTACCGCAAAACGGGACTCCACGGGATACTGTTCATCTCCACCGTCGACCTCCTCCAGCCTCCACGGGCTACCGTCGACCTCCTCCAGCCTCCACGGGCTCCTGTTCATCCAGCGTCCACCGCGCGCTACTCCACCGGCTACTGTTCAACCACCCCTCCACGGGCACCCCTCCACCATCTACTGTTCATCCAGCCCTCCACACCACGGGGTCCTGTTCAACCACCCCCCACGGGCACCCCTCCACCGTCTACTGTTCATCCAGCCCTCCACCACACCACGGGGTCCTGTTCATCCAGAGGCAACGCCACCGCTCACTGTTCATCCAACCCCCCCCCCCCCCGCAACACTCACTGTTCATCCCAGAGGCAGCATCGATCGGCTTCAGTTAGCAGCAGTAGCGAAGGAATCACTCGACCGGGTTCAGTTAATAGCCATCGATCGATTGCTCGGGTTCAGTAACGCGTAGCCTGCAGTGCAATCGCTCGGGTTCAATTAGAGCCCAACGCCTCGCTCAGGTTCAGTTAGAGCCAACACCTCGCACACACGCGCGTACGTGTACGAGAGAAACGCGCATCGCTCGGCCCCCTACCTCCCACCGTAACCGGGAGCTCCCCAAAATTTTCCTCGCCCTCGCTTCTACCATGGTTTTTTCCGTCATGGACGGCCCAAAGAATGTCATGCAGCTGCGTCTCCGGCCCGCCCAGGACAGAAAGCCCATTTTCTGTCATGATTTTTTGTCATAGAAGTAGGAGCCCACCACATCTATGATGATACCGGGTTTTGTCACAATTATCGTCATAGAAGTGTCATATGTATGACAGGAAAAAAATTTCGTTCGGCCCAAAATGTCACGAATGTGTCTTTTTTTGTAGTGTTGCAATTTATCATAACATCAGAAAGAGTCTATGTCAGAGCTTTCTAGCAAGTCCACATACTCAACTATCATTTAGTCTTTCATAATTGCTAACACTCACGCAATACTTGTGGTTACGGAGTTTTAACCGGACACAGAGAAAGATAGGGGCTTATAGTTTCGCCTCCCAACCTTTTACCTCAAGGGTAATGTCAACAATAATAGTTCATGCTAACTTACATCCAATTATATATATATATATATATATATATATATATATATATATATCAGGATCTTTCCAACACCCTGTGCTTGCCAAAGGATAAAATGTAAAAAGAAAAGGTGAAGATCACCATGACTCTTGCATAAGGTAGAAGATAATAAAAGATAGGCCCTTTGCAGAGGGAAGCAGAGGTTGCCATGCGCTTTTAGGGTTGGATGCACAAAATCTTAATGCGAAAGAACGTCACTTTATATTGCCACTTGTGATATGAACCTTTATTATGCAGTCCGTCGCTTTTATTTCTTCCACATCACAAGATCGTATAAAGCTTATTTCCTCCACACCAATCAATCATACATATTTAGAGAGCAATTTTTATTGCTTGCACCGATGACAACTTATTTGAAGGATCTTACTCAATCCATAGGTAGGTATGGTGGACTCTCATGGCAAAACTGGTTTAAGGGTTTTTGGAAGCACAAGTAGTATCTCTACTTGGTGCAAAGAATTTGGCTAGCATGAGGGGGAAAGGCAAACTCAACATGTTGGATGATCCATGACAATATACTTTATCTCAGATATAAGAAAACATAACCCATTACGTTGTTTTCCTTGTCCAACATCAACTCTATAGCATGTCATATTTTAATGAGTGCTCCCAATCATAAAAGATGTCCAAGATAGTATATTTATATGTGAAACCTCTCTTTCTTTATTACTTCCTATTAATTGCAACGATGACCAAAGCTATGTTTGTCAACTCTCAATAAATTTTAATCATCATGCTCTTTTTATGTGAAGTCATTACTCTCTATAAGATCAATATGACCTCTTTGTTTCTTTTTATTCTTTTCTCTTTTCTTTTATTCACTCAAGATCATAGCAAGATAATCAAGCCCTTGACTCAACACTAATCTTTATTATATAGCTCACGGACTCGATTACATAGAGTGACCATAAAGCAAAACTCAAAACTAGATCATACCAAAACTTTATTCTACTAGATCAAGATACTACTAATAGGATCGAACTAAGAAAAACGGTAAAGATAGGAGATGTGGTGGTGATACGATACCGGGGCACCTCCCCCAAGCTTGGCAGTTGCCAAGGGGAGTGCCCATACCCATGTGATTATGTCTCCTTTGCTGGTGAAGGGATTGTTGATGATGTAGGCTTGTCGTCCATCTTCCAAGGCATAGGCTCACCATCATAGAAGGATGATCGAGTCTCCGGGATCCTTAAATCTGCAGCCAAACTCATCCTTTTGAATCTATATTCATACTCACAGTTTTGGTTTTGCAGGTCATAGATTTGAGCTTGGAGGTGCTCGATTTTCTCGTGGAGCTTGAAGATGGCCTCCCCAATGTCCTTGGCATCCAGCTTGTGGTTGTTGGTGAACTTCATGATCATTATGTGATTGGAGTCAAGTCCATGCTCCACCATCTCCTGGCACTTGAAAACTTGTTACTCCATTGCTTCAAGCCTTGTCTCCATGCTTCCGGTCCTCCGTGGTCCCTCAACATCGTGGATGTGCAGCAACCCATCACGCATCTCAATGGTTTGAGGGTGTTGCAGCACCTCCGCGAGGTAGGGGTTGATGACCTTCTCGAAGAACTTGTCCTTGGGGGCGCTTGGAGACGTCATGATGATCTAGATCTGTCAGAAAAACAGCTCGAAACGAAAACATAGGATATTTGCATGATACAGGAGTCAAAACCTTCGGGATATTATATAATGAATTTTTACCGACCAAAATACGTATCGTGCAAGAAAACGGAGTCCGGAGAGCACACGAGGTGCCCACGAGGTAGGGGGGCGCGCCCAGTAGGGTAGGGCGCGCCCTCCACCCTCGTGGAGGCCTCGTGTCCTTCCCGGACTGCTTCTTATTTTTCTATTTTTCTAAATATTCCAAAACGGAGAAATATTGCCATTAGAACTGTTTTGGAGTCGGCTTACTTACCGTACCACATACCTATTCCTTTTCAGAGTCTGAAACGTTCCAGATAGTGTCCCTTATGTGTTCCTCCGGGGTTATGGTTTCAATAACATTGGTTTCAACATTTATAGGATTACCTGAGATATAATGTTTGATTCTTTGACCGTTCACCACCTTCGGATTTGTGCCTTCGAAGTTGTTGATTTTTATGGCACCGGAACGATAGACCTCCTCGATAACGTAAGGGCCTTCCCATTTAGAGAGAAGTTTTCCTGCAAAAAATCTTAAACGAGAGTTGTATAGCAATACATAATCACCTACATTAAACTCACGCTTTTGTATTCTTTTGTCATGCCATCTTTTAACTTTTTCTTTAAACATGGCATTCTCATAAGCTTGGGTTCTCCATTCATCAAGTGTGCTAATGTCAAATAACCTCTTCTCACCGGCAAGTTTGAAATCGTAGTTGAGCTCCTTAATAGCCCAATAAGCCTTATGTTCTAGTTCGAGAGGTAAGTGACATGCTTTTCCATAAACCATTTTATACGGAGACATACCCATAGGATTTTTATATGCAGTTCTATAGGCCCATAATGCATCATCAAGTTTCTTGGACCAATTCTTTCTAGATCTATTGACAGTCTTTTGCAAAATTAATTTGAGCTCTCTGTTGCTCAATTCTACTTGACCACTAGACTGTGGGTGATAAGGAGATGCAATTCTATGATTAACATCATATTTAGCAAGCATTTTTCGGAAAGCACCATGAATAAAATGTGAACCACCATCAGTCATTAAATATCTAGGGACTCCAAACCTCGGAAAAATAACTTCTTTAAGCATTTTAATAGAAGTGTTATGACCAGCACTACTAGTTGGAATAGCTTCTACCCACTTAGTAACGTAATCAACAGCAACTAAAATATGTGTGTATCCATTAGAGGCAGGAAAAGGTCCCATATAATCGAAGCCCCAAACATCAAATGGTTCAATAACAAGTGAATAATTCATAGGCATTTCTTGACGTCTACTAATATTACCAATTCTTTGACATTCATCACAAGATAAGACAAACTTACGGGCATCCTTGAAGAGAGTAGGCCAATAAAAACCGGATTGCAATACCTTATGTGCAGTTCTATCTCCGGCGTGGTGTCCTCCATAAGCCTCGGAGTGACACTTGCACAGGATCTGTTCCTGTTCATGCTCAGGTACACAACGTCTAATAACACCATCTACTCCTTCTTTATAAAGATGTGGGTCATCCCAAAAGTAATGTCTCAAATCATAGAAGAACTTTTTCTTTTGCTGGTGTGTGAAACTAGGTGGTATAAATTTAGCAACGATGTAATTAGCATAATCAGCATACCATGGAGCAGTACAAGAAGCATTTATAACATTTAATTGCTCATCAAGAAAGCTATCATCAATAGGTAGTGGGTCATTAAGAACATTTTCTAACCTAGACAAGTTGTCTGCAACGGGGTTCTCAGCCCCCTTTCTATCAATAATATGCAAATCAAATTCTTGTAACAAGAGAACCCATCTAATAAGTCTAGGTTTAGCATCTTTCTTTTCCATAATATATTTAATAGCAGCATGATCAGTGTGAATAGTTACTTTAGAATCAACAATATAAGGTCTGAACTTATCACAAGCAAATACAACTGCTAAGAATTCTTTTTCAGTAGTAGCATAATTTCTTTGAGCATTGTCTAGAGTTTTGCTAGCATATTGGATAACATTTAATTTCTTATCAACTCTTTGCCCTAGAACAGCACCTACAACATAATCACTAGCATCACACATAATTTCAAAATGTAAATTCCAATCAGGTGGCTGAACAATAGGTGCAGAGATCAATGCTTTCTTAAGTATTTCAAATGCTTCTACACAATCATCACCAAAGACAAATGGTATATCTTTTTGTAATAAATTAGTCAGAGGCCGAGAAATTTTTAAGTCCTTAATGAACCTCCTATAAAAACCGGCGTGACCAAGGAAACTTCTTATACCTTTGATGTCCTTGGGACATGGCATCTTTTCAATAGCATCAACCTTGGCTTTATCAACTTCAATACCTCTTTCAGAAACTTTATGCCCCAAGACGATACCTTCATTAACCATAAAGTGGCACTTCTCCCAATTCAAGACAAGATTAGTTTCTTCACATCTCTGCAAAACTCGATCAAGGTTGCTCAAGCAATCATCAAAAGAGGATCCATAAACGGAGAAATCATCCATGAAAACCTCACAAATCTTTTCACAAAAGTCAGAGAATATAGCCATCATGCATCTTTGAAAGGTAGCAGGTGCATTACATAAACCAAAAGGCATACGTCTATAAGCAAAAGTATCGAAAGGACAAGTGAAAGTGGTCTTTGATTGATCATCGGCTGACACAGGTATTTGAGAGAAACCAGAATAACCATCTAGAAAGCAAAAATGTGTATGTTTGGATAATATTTCTAGCATTTGATCAATAAAAGGTAAGGGGTAATGATCCTTTTTAGTAGCCTTATTTAATTTGCGGAAATCAATTACCATCCTATAACCCGTAATAATTCTTTGCGGAATCAATTCATCTTTATCATTAGGAACGACAGTAATACCTCCCTTCTTAGGGACACAATGGACAAGACTTACCCACTGACTATCAGTAATGGGATAAATTATACCTGCCTCAAGGAGCTTTAGTATTTCCTTTCTTACCACTTCTTTCATCTTAGGATTCAGCCGTCGTTGATGATCACGAACTGGTTTGACATCTTTCTCCAAATTTATTTTATGTTGACATAGAGTGGGACTAATGCCCTTAAGATCATCAAGAGTATATCCAATAGCAGCACAGTGCTTCTTCAGAGTTTTCAATAATCTCTCTTCTTCATGCTCTGAAAGGTTAGCACTAATAATAACAGGATATATCTTCTTTTCATCAAGATAAGCATATTTAAGAGTATCAGGTAACGGTTTAAGCTCAAACACGGGATCACCCTTGGGTGGAGGAGGATCCCCTAGGATTTCAACAGGCAAATTGTGTTTCAGGATAGGTTCCTGTTTAAAGAATACTTCATCTATTTCCCTTCTTTCATTCATAAACATATCATTTTCATGGTCTAGCAAATATTGTTCTAAAGGATCACTAGGAGGTACGGCAATAGAAGCAAGACCAATAATTTCATCCTTACTAGGCAATTCCTCTTCACGGTGTTGTCTGCTAAATTTAGAGAAATTAAACTCATGAGACATATCACCCAAACCAATAGTAACAACATCCTTTTTGCAGTCTATCTTAGCATTAACAGTGTTCAAGAAGGGTCTACCAAATATAATGGGACAAAAGCTATCTTGTGGGGAACCAAGAACAAGAAAATCAGCAGGATATTTAGATTTCCCACACAAGACTTCAACATCTCTAACAATTCCCATGGGTGAAATAGTATCCCTATTGGCAAGTTTAATTGTGACATCAATATCTTCTAACTCAGTAGGTGCAATATCATGCATAATTTCTTTGTATAAGTCAATAGGTATTGCACTAGCACTAGCACCCATGTCACATAAACCATGATAACAATGATCTCCTATTTTAACAGAAATAACAGGCATGCCTACCACAGGTCTATGTTTATCTTTAGCACAAGGTTTGGCAATTCTAGCAGTTTCATCACGGAAATGAATAACATGCCCATCAATATTATCAGACAAGAGATCTTTAACAATAGCAATATTAGGTTCTACTTTAACTTGCTCAGGAGGTGTATAGGCTCTAATATTTCTTTTACGAACCACAGTTGAAGCTTTAGCATGATCCTTTATCCTAACAGGGAAAGGTGGTTTCTCAACATAAGCAGTAGGAACAATAGGATCATTATAAGTGATAGTCTTTTATTCAACTTTAATAGGTGCAGCTACTTTTACTTTTATGGGAGGATGATATTTAAACCACTTCTCCTTAGGGAGATCAACATGAGTAGCAAAAGATTCACAGAAAGAAACTACTATCTCAGAATCAAGACCATATTTAGTGCTAAATTTACGGAAAACATCGGTATCCATAAAAGATTTAACACAATCAAACTTAGGTGTCATACCTGAATCCTTAACTTCGGCGAGATCCCAATCTTCAGAGTTGCGTTTAATTCTTTCCAATAAGTTCCATTTGAATTCAATAGTCTTCATCATAAAAGAGCCAGCACAAGAAGTATCGAGCATGGTGCGATTGTTATCAGAAAGCTGAGCATAAAAACTTTGAATAATTATTTCTCTTGGGAGCTCATGATTGGGGCATGAATATAACATTGATTTAAGCCTCCCCCAAGCTTGAGCGATGCTTTCTCCTTCGTGAGGCAAAAAATTATATATATAATTGCGATCACGATGAACAAGATGCATAGGATAAAACTTTTGATGAAATTCCAATTTCAATCGTTTGTAGTTCCATGACCCCGCATCATCACATAGCCTATACCATGTAAATGCATCTCCCTTCAAAGATAAAGGGAAGACCTTCTTCTTAATAACATCATTGGGTATACCTGCAAGCTTAAATAATCCACAAACTTCATCCACATAGATTAGGTGCTCATCCGGGTGCATTGTTCCATCTCCTGCAAAAGGATTAGCTAGCAGTTTTTCTAACATACCCGAAGGAATTTCAAAGTAGACATTTTCATTTTCAGTAGGTTCAGTAGGTTGAGGAGCAACTCTTTGCTCTACTGGTCAGGGTGAAGATACCCCGAACAAGCCCCTCCGAGGATTACTTTCCATAGTAACAAGTGACAGTAAATTTCAGCACACTATATAAATTTTTCCTTACCAAATTCCACCTACCAAAGGCGCTTCACTCCCCGGCAACGGCGCCAGAAAAGAGTCTTGATGACCCACAAGTATAGGGGATCTATCGTAGTCCTTTCGATAAGTAAGAGTGTCGAACCCAACAAGGAGCAGAAGGAAATGATAAGCGGTTTCCAGCAAGGTATTCTCTGCAAGTACTGAAATTAGAGGTAACAGATAGTTTTGTGATAAGATAATTTGTAACAAGCAACAAGTAACAAAAGTAAATAAAGTGCAGCAAGATGTCCCAATCCCTTTTGTAGCAAAGGACAAGCCTGGACAAACTCTTATATAGAGAAAAGCGCTCCCGAGGACACATGGGAATTATCGTCAAGCTAGTTTTCATCACGTTCATATGATTCGCGTTCGGTACTTTGATAATTTGATATGTGGGTGGACCGGTGCTTGGGTGCTGCCCTTACTTGAACAAGCATCCCACTTATGATTAACCTCTATTGCAAGCATCCGCAACTACAACAAAAGTATTAAGGTAAACCTAACCATAGCATGAAACATATGGATCCAAATCAGCCCCTTACGAAGCAACGCATAAACTAGGGTTTAAGCTTCTGTCACTCTAGCAACCCATCATCTACTTATTACTTCCCAATGCCTTCCTCTAGGCCCAAATAATGGTGAAGTGTCATGTAGTCAACGTTCACATAACACCACTAGAGGATAGACAACATACATCTCATCAAAATATCGAACGAATACCAAATTCACATGACTACTAATAGCAAGACTTCTCCCATGTCCTCAGGAACAAACGTAACTACTCACAAAGCATATTCATGTTCATAATCAGAGGAGTATTAATATGCATATAGGATCTGAACATATGATCTTCCACCAAATAAACCAACTAGCATCAACTACAAGGAGTAATCAACACTACTAGCAACCTACAGGTACCAATCCCAGACTTAGAGACAAGAATTGGATACAAGAGATGAACTAGGGTTTGAGAGGAGATGGTGCTGGTGAAGATGTTGATGGAGATTGCCCTCTCCCGATGAGAGGAGCGTTGGTGATGACGATGGCGATGATTTCCCCCTCCTGGAGGGAAGTGTCCCCGGCAGAACAGCTCTGCCAGAGCCCTAGATTGGTTCCGCCAAGGTTCCGCCTCGTGGCGGCGGAGTCTCGTCCCAAAAGCTTGCTTATGATTTTTCTTCGGACGAAAGACTTCATATAGCAGAAGATGGGCACCGGAGGGCCAACAGGGGGCCCACGAGGCAGGGGGCGCACCCAGGGGGTAGGGCGCGCCCCCACCCTCGTGGACAGGTGGAGGCCCCCCTGACGTATTTCTTCCGCTCAGTATTTTTTATTATTTCCAAAAATAACTTTCGTGGAGTTTCAGGACTTTTGGAGTTGTGCAGAATAGGTCTCTAATATTTGCTCCTTTTCCAGCCCAGAATTCCAGCTGCCGGCATTCTCCCTTCTGTAAACCTTGTAAAATAAGAGAGAATAGGCATAAGTATTATGACATAACGTGTAATAACTGCCCAAAATGCAATAAATATCAATATAAAAGCATGATGCAAAACGGACGTATCAAAGCTCTCGGACTGTCGCGGCTTTGCCCGCACCGCGACAGTTCCAACATAAGATATTCATTGTGCCCGGCGATCCTCCTCGCGGGAGGTCGCCGATCTTGCATCATTGGGTTTGTCGAGTGCTCCAACTTTCTTCAAGGCATCTTTGTCAGGGTTCGTGCGAGGCCTCTTCGGGTCTTGTTTTGGCGGAGGGCTTACAGGCACAGTCGAGGTCGGAAGAGGAGGGGGGTCTGATGTCTACTACACAACCTTCTTCTTGTAGACGTTGTTGGGCCTCCTAGTGCAGAGGTTTGTAGGACAGTAGCAAATTTCCCTCAAGTGGATGACCTAAGGTTTATCAATCCGTGGGAGGCGTAGGATGAAGATGGTCACTCTCAAGCAACCCTGCAACCAAATAACAAAGAGTCTCTTGTGTCCCCAACACACCCAATACAATGGTAAATTGTATAGGTGCACTAGTTCGGCGAAGAGATGGTGATACAAGTGCAATATGGATGGTAGATATAGGTTTTTGTAATCTGAAAATATAAAAACAGCAAGGTAGCAAGCGATAAAAGTGAGCGAAAACGGTATTGCAATGCGTTGAAACAAGGCCTAGGGTTCATACTTTCACTAGTGCAAGTTCTCTCAACAATAATAACATAATTGGATCATATAACTATCCCTCAACATGCAACAAAGAGTCACTCCAAAGTCACTAATAGCGGAGAACAAACGAAGAGATTATTGTAGGGTACGAAACCACCTCAAAGTCATTCTTTCTGATCGATCTATTCAAGAGTTCGTACTAGAATAACACCTTAAGACACAAATCAACCAAAACCCTAATGTCACCTAGATACTCCAATGTCACCTCAAGTATCCGTGGGTATGATTATACGATATGCATCACACAATCTCAGATTCATCTATTCAACCAACACAAAGAACTTCAAAGAGCGCCCCAAAGTTTCTACCGGAGAGTCAAGACGAAAACGTGTGCCAACCCCTATGCATAGGTTCATGGGCGGAACCCGCAAGTTGATCACCAAAACATACATCAAGTGGATCACGTGATATCCCATTGTCACCACGGATAAGCACGGCAAGACATACATCAAGTGTTCTCAAATCCTTAAAGACTCAATCTGATAAGATAACTTCAAAGGGAAAACTCAATCCATTACAAGAGAGTAGAGGGGGAGAAACATCATAAGATCCAACTATAATAGCAAAGCTCGCGATACATCAAGATCGTGCCAAATCAAGAACACGAGAGAGAGAGATCAAACACATAGCTACTGGTACATACCCTCAGCCCCGAGGGTGAACTACTCCCTCCTCGTCATGGAGAGCGCCGGGATGGTGAAGATGGCCACCGGTGAGGGTCCCCCCCTCCGGCAGGGTGCCGGAACAGGGTCCCGATTGGTTTTTGGTGGCTACGGAGGCTTGCGGCGGCGGAACTCCCGATCTATTCTGTTCCCCGAAGTTTTAGGGTATATGGATATATATAGGCGAAAGAAGTCGGTCAGGGAAGCCACGAGGGGCCCACGAGGGTGGAGGGCGCGCCCAGGGGGTGGGCGCCCCCTGCCTCGTGCCTTCCTGATTGCTTCCCTTACGTACACTCCAAGTCTTCTGGATTGCTTCCGTTCCAAAAATAACTCTCCCGAAGGTTTCATTCCGTTTGGACTCCGTTTGATATTCCTTTTCTTCGAAACACTGAAACAAGGGAAAAACAGGAACTGGCACTAGGCTCTAGGTTGATAGGTTAGTCCCAAAAATAATATAAAAGTGTTTAATAAAGCCCATAAACATCCAAAATAGATAATATAATAGCATGGAACAATCAAAAATTATAGATACGTTGGAGACGTATCAGGGTCCTTCGAGGACTGCAGCTGAACTAGCGTAGCCCCGCCCCGGGGGTCGTCTGGAAGTCGTTTCCGATTTTCCTCCGCTTCCTGCATAACAAGATCATGATCCGTCATGCCTTCTGAATCTCGTGCCTTGTTGTTCTCCCTCTCGCCACGACCAGAGAGCCCTCCCCAGCGTCCTCCACGGCGGCCCCTGCCACGGCCCCCACAAGGGCCTGATCCAACGTTCATATTCTAGGAGGCCCTAAGATCCTTGAAGTACAGGGCAGAAGGAGGATGGATGCCGTCGCCATGCTCCTTGTACACCTGTCCTAGGTGCCCGCAAACCGTGCACCAGTCAGGGAGGCGCTCGTATCTCACGCGGTAGATCTGCCTTTTCCCGTCTCAGATCATGGACACATCGTTCTTGAGAGGCTTGTGCACATTGATCTTCACCCAAACTCGGTAGAAATTGCCAGCAAAATCTTGAGTGATTGGCTCCGAGAACAGGACTTCGCCAACCCTTGCTGCTAGTGGTTTAACAAGATGTCCGTACAGATCCGGAACATCATGGATTTGGATCCATATGTTGATAGTATCAAGGGTGACCTCTGTAGGTTTTGTGATTCCGTCATAAGGCTCGATCACCACCGCGTTCCCTCTGAAATTCCACGGGCCATCCTGCATCACGCGCTCCCAATCACCAAGACAGAAGAATTACATAGTGTAGAGGTTGCCTTCTAGAGGGCGAAACTTCACATCGTGGGCCAACGCATGTTCTTGAAGAACCGGTATTGACTATATGGCTTGTCGATGTGAACCCTAGCCACCGCCATCCATCTAACAGCTTCAGGCGGCGCCTACTTTTCATCAAAAACGACATCGTCAAGGTCCTCCTCTCGAAGCCCTAACTCAGCCATCATCTTCTCCACATCCGATGCGGTGTTGGACCCAGACGCCTCATCCGCCTTGGATCCCATCCTGCAACAAAGCTTGAACCCTAGTCCGAAGAACAGATCGGACCTTGCGAACTAACCCTAAGCTGTCTTCTCACCCCAAGGTGTCGGTCAAGGCCAGGCAGCGATACTAGATCGCCCCGTGATCAGCCCGAACCAGCAGCCGAGAGGGGGTCGGAGGAGGGAAGCAAAGTTCTCGACGGCGGCGACAAAATCGCCTCCGGGAGGAGAAACCCTAGCTAGAGGGAAAAAACACTAATGGCTTGCGAAATCCATCTGTTAACTGGTGCACACCCCCTACAGCAGCACTATGTACAAAACAGGTAGAAAATGGGCAGGCCCATGTAATATTTTTCCGACAGTTTTGTAGGTTCTGCTGGTTTTTTCGGGCAGCTTTTATTTTTGTTTACCAGCACGGGGTTTTTAGATGGTTTTTGTTTGGCTTTCACTTGTTTTATTCCCTTTTTTCATTACTATTTTCAAAACTCATAAACTTTTTTTAAATCCATGAACTTTCCCCAAAATTCCTGATTTTTGTGTGTGAACTTTTTTCCTCAAATTCGTGATCTTTTTTATCTCAAATACGTGAACATTTTCAAATTCTTGAACTTTAACTTTTTCCTCAAATCCGTGAACCTTTTCTCTTTTTATGTTAGGGTTTTCATTTATTTTTTTTGTTTTTTTTGAAATCATGATCATATTCCAAAACGGTGCCTTAAGCACCGGTTTCTTCACTTTTCGCAAACGGACGCACACCCCCATGCCACGGTGGGTTGGCCCGTTTTCCTTTTTTCTGTTAAAAAACAAAAAGGTGTGTGCAGAAGGAGTTCGAAGAGCAACGCAATAACCAGTAGGACAACGAAACACTTGTACCTACATACTTCTTTTTCTTCTTTTGTTCTTTCTCCAGGTCGCGAGAGCCCCCGGTTTTAGGAAGCTTAACCGGTTTTCTTTCGTTCGCTTGTCAGTTTCCAGACGGCTCTGATTCGGTTTTTCTTGTTTCTTTTTTTCTTAAATGCGCAAACTTTTTTCAAAGTCCATGAACTTCTTTCAAAATAGATGATTTTTTTAAAAAATGCTAACTTTCTTTCAAAATCAGATGATTTTTTTTCTTTCAAATTAGTATTTTTTTCCAAATTCGATGAATTTTTTGAATTTTGTGAACTCTTTTTAAAAATAATCGATAGAAAATCAAATTTGATGAACTTTTTCCAAATTTGAGGAAAAAACTTCAAAGTTGGTGACTTTTTTTTCAAATTCAATGAACTTTTTTTTGAATCGATGAACTTTTTTCCCATTTTAGTATTTTTCAAATCTATGAACGTTTTTGAACTCACGAACATTTCCTTTTTTATGATTTTTTTACCATTTTTATTCAAAAGTCAACAGTTAACCGGTCAAATATCAGCCGATCAACCGTCGAACGAAAGCGATGAAGGTGTTCGCTGTCGAGCGATTTCTGCCTTGTGATGGGCCGGCCTATATAGGAGCAGTCGCGTGGGCGCACTAAACATGATGTCCCATCTCTCAGGCAGTTCATGGGACATGAAGGAAGCGAAATCACTAATTAAGGAGTACTTTTTGCAAAGATCACTTCCACATCCCTGAATTGCGACAATGAAGCGAAAACACTAATTAAGGAGTTTTCCCTTTTTCTTAGATTCTTTTATTTTAAAACGTTCTATCTCTTAAACTGTGCGTCCAAATCTTGAACCGTCTTCACCGTTGGATTCCTCTCGTCCATATCTTGAAAACTAGATCTCATGTTGATAGGTTTCGAGAAACGTTTTTCATGAAAAAATAGAGGAGATTACCAAACCGGGAGCACGTTTTTTCCTTTATGAAGAGGCACGAGTGTGCCTCTCGCGGGAGCAAGCCCGTGCCTCCATGAGAAATAAATTCGTGTCTCTTGTGGAAGAAAAAAACGCGTTTTATCGTGAGAGGCACGGTTGTGCCTCTCACAGACGCAAATCCATGCTCCTCGTGCAAGAAAAAAAATGAAAACACATTTTTTTTCTTTTGCGAGAGACACAACCGTGTCTTTTGCAGAAAAAAAACACATTTTCCCCTTTTCTGAGAGGGCTTCACTAGAAGTAAATCTATGCCTCTCGCGGAAAGAAAGAAAACACATTTTTTCCCTTTCGCGAGAGGGATGACTGTGCTTCTCGCGGAAGCAAATCCTTGCCTCTCGCAAAAGAAAAAAACACGATTCTTTCCTTTTCCGAAAGGCACGGTTGTGTCTCTCGCAGTAGCAAATCCATGCCTCCACTAGAAGTAAATCCTTGCCTATTGTGCAAGGAAAGAAACACATTTTCCCCTTTTGCGAGAGGCGAGAAGTTTATATGTGCCTCCCGCGGAAGAAAAAAATGAAAACATATTTTTTAGGGAGAGTTTTTTGGGTCCAAAACCTAAGAAAACCCTGGGGGGAAACAAAAAGTTCATCCAAAAGCCCAAAACGCGTACACACACAAAAATCCGAAGAGAGCCTCAGGGCGTGATACATGGCGGCTGACGAGAGGCCGCCAAGTGGCACTCACCCAGCCCTCTCAAAATGACCCTTGCGGAGGCTCCCGAAGGAGTACTAGCTCATTACTTGCGCTCGGAAGGAAGGGGGTTTTAGTTGGGCTTTCTGTAGTATAGGGTCCAAATGCACCACAAACCTTCAAATTTTCCACCTAAGTAACAGCCCCTAGGACATCAGCCCAGTTTCGAGAGCTGAATTTAAATAAACAGCCAAGAATGATCCAAACGGCAATCTAACGACCGAAATCTCTAACGGTGTGAGAGGGCTGGGAATCAGTTCAGTTTTACCGTCCTAAAATTTTTGGACTGTTGACAGACATCAATTAGAATTGGTTATGAACCCTTAACATACAACAGTTTTCTTGAAGTATTCTAATTTCTAACATTGTCCTGCCATGGGCTTCATATCAGGTCCTGCTCATACAAGAGACATTCATGTTTCCTCAAGATTGGGAATAGGTGGAAAACCAGGAACACTAGTAGACTGCCCGTGCGTTGCCACGGGCTTTTTAAAATTTACATCGCTTGCATCTTAGAGAAATAATGATAGAAAGATGTTAAGTTCATCAGTGTTCATTTGGTTATATTGGAGAAATAAGATAACATCCCCTCAAACAAATTTATTTTTATTGATAAATGAATTCCCTCCTGCCTATGTGGTTGACCTGGAAGGCAAAGGAGAATTTCATAACATGTATATGGTATCTTGCTAGAACAAAAAAATTAACTGATATATTTGCCTCAAAATCAGAATGGATGACAGAAATTCCCACAGAAAATATAGCATGCGATTACGAGGATTGTAATAGCACACTAAATCGTATTTCTGAATGTGTAGGACTACAGAAGTGTTATTTCTTTGGAAAAAAATGGACAGAACAAATGAGGATGGTCCAATGCAGGTTCTGCCGCTTCTATTGTACACGTGTTTTTATACAAAATCTGTTGGAAAAAAAAAGGAACAAAATATGTTTGAGTAGGCAACAGTATGTTTTAGAAGATGATGACTTCCTAATATTGAAGCACATAACTGGACTCTACTAAGCAGTGGCAAATGAATCATAGGTACAGGAAAAGAGTGAACAAATAGGTATTATTTCTGTTACTCACAGCCTACATGTACAACATTAACTTACATTGCCGGGGGTGTACAAGATGGCAGGAAAATAGGACATACAAATGGAACTTAGCATTTTTTTTCTGTCCAATTCGAGTAGCCATTGCAATGATGTATATACAGCTCGCATGATGTTCTTTGCGTCACACGCGGTTTCTCGCACTTGTGTGCTGATGGGCGATGAAAGGCCATATCTATACTAGTGTGTGCTTGGTGGTACTCTGTGTTGATACTCCGAATCAGTCTTTCACCGTGAATTAGTTATGCTACTTCCCGGTTTTCTGTTGTGATCTCAACCTATATTACACGAATTTTCAGTGTTATGCACTTGTCCAGAATCAATTACACCACTGTTAAATTGAGCAACTCTGGTTGTTCTCCATGTTTTCTTTCTGCCATGCATAGACAGCGTCCTTAGCCTGTTGAACGAGAGTCGATTAAGTGAGAGCATAAATTAGTGGAATGAATGAGGATGATGATGTGGATTATTATTATAACTTGAATAGCCCATAAATACCAGTTAGTACGTAGTAACAGCCACAATTATTCTATTTTAGTGCCCTCAAGTAACTGATGGATTTAACCACCGAAATCCCATCAATCCATTCGTTTGGTCACATTCAAACTTAATTAAGTAGAGGTGTGTCTGATCAAGATTCCGCTTCTCAGCTACAAAAAAAAGGCCCCGCTTCTAATATTTTAGAACACAACATTAGGTCCACCTTATTCGTTAATCTCCAGCCCGTCACTTGAGCAATATGAGACTAAAACCTGTAATATCTTGGAATAAAACAGAAGATTCATCTTATATATGTTGGTCTCCACCTCATTGTTTCAACAGTGTGGGACCAAAACTTCTTGCACTAGGTTTGGAATTTTCATAATTCAGTAATGGGGCTTCATACGTGGTATTATGAAATTATAGCGACCCCCTTTGTTTCAGCTTCTCTTTGAAATGTCGTTGGGACATGAGTTTTTGAAAACCAATGACTAGAAAATTCTAGGATGGCTAAAAAAATAATCTATGAACATAATGTCATGAATTTAACCCGTCCCACCAAGTACCAAAGCACATTATGACATAGTAGGCAGTCTATTACGGTTCCATTTAGGATCACAAACCTTAGTTTTTTTACATGTTTTTTACCCCTCTTGGCCACAAATGTAGCTTAGCTATAACATATATATTTGGGACGAAAACACCATAGTTGGTCTTACTATCAATCTAGAAAAAAAAAACTACAAACATGATCAACGACAAATTGTGAACGAAACAATTGTATTTCATGAATCCAACAATTCAAACAGCAACTGAAACATCGACAGATAAGAAAGATAGGTTTGTTGCTTCATTTCATGCAGGCAAATGCTCTTTACAAGGTTCCATGGCACTCTTTAACGAAGGCTAAATCATTATTAGCCGGAGCGCAACTTAACGACTGAGTACTCGGAGCGTCGTCCACGAACGATCATACTAAGATTATTACATCGCCACAAGCATGTTGCAAACCTGCTGCACTTCTGTGCAACATCAGCAAGATGTTTCTGCATGTTCTCAGATGGATACTTAAAATCTATCAAGAAGGATAGATTGCTCTAGATTGTACCGGAAGTTTCATCCCCCCAGCAAGAAGTGCGCAGGCTCCACTTTCGCCACACAACCAAACTTGAATGCACTGTATTTCCTGTGGACGCCTGTAAGCTTCCCCCCTGCGGCCTTCTGGTGGAATTGTACCATCATTTTGGAGCACTCACTGTATTAAAAAACAAGCCAACAAAGGAGCAGATAAGTCAGCATACATTCCTCCTAATGGCGCACATGTTTCTAGATACAGTTAGTCATGACAGAAGGCAAACTTACATGAGCTGATCTCTAGTGTATCTGCTATGTGTCTCACAGATCTTTGTCCACTGCCAGCAGCGATTGATAGCACACTGTGCAGTGTAAACTGCAGCGGCAGCAAGCAGCGAAGGGCAGTACTTGAGCATTTGGTATTCAACCAGGCAGAGCTCAAGCATGAAGAAAGAAACTAGCTGTAGCTGTGATTCACAACATGCATATGGCGTTGTGTCAGCCACAAATGCAAAATGTTATTTCTGTAAATTTTTCTGTTTAAGTACGGAAGCACTAAGCAGAATTCAGAAGGTTACGATACTTCACCTGCTTGTCAGAATCAGCTGCCTTCAGGAACCTTCTCATAAAAACATATGGCGTTGGTACAGACATGTTGTATTCCAGAGTGTTTAGGACCGACTTTTCCTGCTCAAACACAGAAGCTTCACCCCTATTAGTACGGAACAGATAATAGCCAATTGGCTACTCTAAAATACAGTAGAAGCTGAAGAAAACATTCAGAAAACATCTGCGGTTGGAAAGCATGAAGGAATTTTGGATAGATACGCAAGGACTAGAAGCAATGAGCATGATGAGCATACTGTATTGAATGATATTACCATTTCAAGAATCTGTCCTTTAGTGTAAGCTCGGTCAGAAATGAGCACTAAATCTTCAACAACCGGAACTGAGACTTCCTCATATTTACAAGCAAGAAGCATAGCTGTCACTCCAACTAACTGCAACTTCTTCCTTGGCACCACTTGTTTTTCCAAGTATCTGTCTATTATGTTCACGGTAAGAAAGAGTGTCTCATCCATCAACTCAAACTTGTAATGAACCTATCAAGTGAGAAAACAAATATAATGAGTCCCAAAACACAGTTGTTCCAATGGGCACAAATCTATAGGATAGAGAAGGCTCAGGGTTTGCAGGCTTTTCTACCTCAATGAGCCAATCTATCAGAATAGCTCTCATCTTTTCATTTATGTCTTCTTGACTGGACATGTAATCAGGACGCACACAGCTCATTTTCTGCATAAAACCATAATGGTACAAGGAAATACTGAAAAGTTAAGGAGGCCAAAACCTTCAGTGTACACAGAACAGGAAAAAGAGTATTCTAGCACTTGCTTTTCAGTCATGCCAATGGGCACAAATTGCTATCAGCTGTCATAAAAAAAATGTTTTCCATCTTGATTATGATCACAATTTATCATGATCGTATACTGGTTTTAGGTAATACTGAGAAGTTAAGGAGGCCAAAACCTTCAGGGCACACACAACAGGAGAAAGAGTATTCTAGCACTTGCTTTTAAGTCATGCCAATGAGAACAAATTGCTATCAGCTGTCATAAACAAAACTATTTTCCATGTTGATTATGGTTTGCATCAAGAATATCACAGTTTACTATGAGTGTATGTGGTTGAATTCAGTGGTTCAAAGGTAGTACTTGATCTGAGGCATGATAATAAGAAAGCAAAATTGTTGTAGAATCATATCAAAAACCTATCTTCGGACCAACTACTCTGATTTTCACTCAAAATCTACGAACCTCAAAACTTTCATTGGCCCGTTGTCCCTTACTGTCATACCGGTCACCCGAACCAAAAATTTCGAAAGTTTATATTCACATTAGTTGCTCACGGCACTTAGAATACCAATCCTTTTATTTTAAGACATGCATCTTTTTGTTAATGCATTTCATTAAATCATACTTCCTCCGTCTGGAATTAGTTGTCGCTCAAATGGATGTATCTAGCACTGCGTTTGAGCATCAACTGATTCCAGACCGAGGGAGTACCACAATAAAAATATTGTATAATGTGTACTGATTACAGGATTCTGGTCAAATTCATTAATTTTCTTTGCATGGGCCTACCTTTAATCATTAAAGCGTAATGAATCCGGCATTTCTTTTGTTTTATTCCACAAAAAGATTATGCAGATCACTTCATTTTCTCTGTAGAACTTGTAAATCTCTTCGACATACTACAATTAAATTATTGTTTAATGTGTACTGATTACAGGATCTTGGTCAAATTCATTTATTTTGTTTGCATGGGCCTACCTTAATTCATCAAGCAGAATGTCAGTCATAGAAAATGCAACATTTGTTTTGTTTTCACAAAATGAAGATACACATTATGTGACACTGATGGCCAATAGATCACCTCATTTTCTCTGTAGAACCTGTAAATCTCGTCGACGTACTCAGTTGCGGCCAGCGGATTCCCGGAGTCGGCGCTGTCGATGTCCATGAGGGATACATCATCCACAATATCCTCCTGTTCGTCCTCATCCTGCAGTATCAAACACAGCAGTGAGCAGGAGCCACCCCCTACTGATAAACTAAACAGTGCTAATCATCACAAAGCGTATGTATACCATGTCAGTATCGTCGTCGACCGACTCGATCTCTTCATCAGTGTCAGCGGTGTCGTCGGGGATGGGCTCATCCTGGGGATCAACTCCGGGTTTTGCTGCATCAGCTGCGGTAGCCAGATGGTCAAGTTGTTCTCTGTTCTCCAATAAGAGGGCGAGTTTCCTGAATTAACAGAGTGGTATCAAACCAAGGCCCCAAGAAACGTGAGAGCACAAGAAGAGGGAGCGCCCTTACCTCGTCATAGGACGATGCGTCACCAATGCTGGCTTCTGCTCATCCCTCCGACTCTTCCTGGAAAAAAGAAAGGTAGGACACGCCCGGATTACATCTCGATCCAAGAAACATGGGGGAGAACAAAAAAAAGAACATTTTTTTAACAGATCGGGCGAGGGGATTACTCTAGCATCGGCTTCTTGGCGACGGCGCAGGGGTACGGGTGAGCCCCCGCGAGGTTGTTGAGTTCCTTGAGCGGCCTCCGATTCCCCATCTCTGCAGCGATCAAGGACAGATCAAGAGATCAGAAAAAAGGGGGAGATCGTGACGGCGCAGGCGTATATCTGAACCAAGGACCCGAACCTCGGACGCTTGGCACGGGCTTCGCCAACACCGGCCTCCTGTTCTCCCCGGCCCTCTCCATCGCCGTCGCCGCCGGGCACCTAAACAAAGAGAGAGGCCACGCGGCGGCGTCAGGATCCAGGAACGGAAGGCGCGATTCAAACGCGGCCGCGAATCGGGACGGCACGGCACGCACCACGGGGAGCGGGAGCAGCAGGCGGCGGCTTTCCTCGTCCGATCCGGGGCTACGAAGGCAGCAGCACGCCCATGCGAAGAGGGAGCGGAGGCGGCGGCGGCGTTAGAAACAGGAGGAGCGGGTACGAACAATGGCAACGTCCGTCTCTCCCCTCCCTCACTCTCTCTGACCGACCGCGTGGGGATTGGAAGACGGGGGGAGGGGGGAGGGATAGATAGAGCGAGCGAGAGGGATCGGGAAGGAAAGATTTGGGATTTGAGCGATTTGTTTTCTTTTTGTTCCGGGCTGGGGCTGGGGTTTGGGTTTGGGGGAGAAACTAGAGAGTGTCACGTACGAGAAAGGAGGGGGTTTGTCTGCCTCCGCCGCGGAGGGGTTGGATTTGAATCGAGGGGAGGGGGGAAGGCGTGCCGGGGAAGGGGGCCAACGGCCAACGGCTAGTGGGCCGCCGCTGGACTGGGTGGAGTTGGGTCGGACGGACAGGGCCGCCCGGCCGGTGACACGTGCCCGTAACGGTCGCCTACCGCCACGCGCGTGTGCACGTGCTTTCGAATTCTTCGGCCTCGGACCTGGGCCAGTTCGGTTCGGGCTCCTGCGTGCCGCCGCGGTGGCCTGGTAAAACGCACGCGGGGCCGAACGGAGCGGGCGGGGCCACGCGTCGGTCGGGACAAACGGAGCGAGTAACCACACGAGAATCGAGTCCGCTCTCCGGTGCGACGCATTGGCACCCGCTCCCCTCCACTGGAGAGGATGGGCGGGATCGCACGCACGGTCCGCCACCCGGGTCAGGCCAGCGGCACGCAGGGCGGCGTGGCGTGGATTGCACTGTTGACATGCACAACCTCGGTGCTAGAGACGATGGACGTTATTGCGTCGATGAGTCGTCCAAATGGTTTTTTTTAGGATCAACGCTGCCGCAGTTTTATTTAACCAGCATAGCTTGGAATGTCGTCAGCGATTACAGAAAGGACAAAGTCAGGGGGAGACCCCAGCCACACCTTACATAACTCATCACCCAAACCTACTTTAGCAAACTTATGATCAGCAACGTTGGCAGAACGACGAACCCAATCGACGCGAAACTCCATGCGAGAATTGAGCAAAGCTTTAATCTCTTGAATCCATGGACCCACCACACTTAAACACCTCTCGGGCTGCACCAACAGCTGAACAACAGCCTTGCTGTCGAGCTCAAGATGAACACGCTGAATTCCCAGCTCTACAGCAAGCTGCATACCCCACCGGCAAGCAAGAATTTTAGAAACTTCAGGATCCGCCGTGTTAGGGAAGAAATGACATACCCCAACCCTGAACGCACCATCATGGTCTCGAAGTACCGCGCCTCCACCGCCCGAGTTCCTCTGCTTAGAGACGGCCCCGTCCGAGTTCACCTTCACCCAACTCGGCACTGGAGGCTCCCAGCTCTGAACATGGCCAGACTTCGGAGCTTTGGCCTCCACAGCGTGAATGTTACGCCACTCCACCAGGTGCGAGTAGACTCTTTCGACAACCTCATGTGGATGAGCAATCCTCTTGCCATCTCGAGCTTCATTGCGGGCAAGCCACAACTCGTACGTCGCATGAATCATAGCTTGTTTCTCATCTTCAGTTGCGCCCGCAAAAGGGTGTGTTTGGTTCTGATCACCGGGTGGGACGTAACGGGTCCGTCCCGTGCCCGGGGCTCGTTCTTGTGTTTGGTAGCAGCGAGGTACCGGAACCCACCGATTCCCATGAGCGGAATATTCCCCTAAGATCCGGAATACGCTCATACCTCCGATTTGGAGGAATCACGCGGAACGGCTCGACCCCGCGTCCCTCACCTCCCCACGACTCCCTCATCTCGCTCTCCCACGCCGCCGCGACTCCCTCATCTCGCTCTCGCTCTCGATCTGCGCCCCTCGTCTCTCCTATGCCGGCGCCGCCTCTCCTCCTCCCTCTTGAGCGACATCTCCCCATCTCCGGCGATGCATCTCCCTCGGTCCCTCTCCTATCAGCTCTGCATCGGGCTGCTCCGGATCTCCGATGATGCTCCACGTCGGGTCGTTGCGGATCTCCGGCGATGCTCCACGTTGGGCGGCTGCGGATGACCGCGAGCAAAGTTGGACCATGATAGGAGGCTGCACCTCAGAAGCCATGTGCCACACCGGACACGCAGCCACGACAAGCAGTTGCTACAATGATTTGTGACCATTATTATGTTCTGAATCTTGGTGGCTTTTCCAAATCACAGCAGCACGATTTTGAGTAAATGACTTGTTTTTTGACAGATTGTTTGACATCTAATATGGATGGATGCCCTGTATTTTGACGTGAATATGAATGCGTGACTTGTATTTGTCAGTTTTTTAGAGTATATTTTGACAGATTTTTGAAATGTATATGAGTGAATAACTAGTATTTATTTTTATGATATTAGGTGGGATGAATCAAATGACTTCAATTACGTATCTCCAACCAAACACTAAAACGGAACCGTTCCATTACACTTACCGGCCCCAACCAAACATAGGAATGGAATCAACCCATTCCTGTGGAACGGAATGTAACGGAACCATGACATTCCATTCCACTTCGTTCCCCAACCAAACACACCCTTAGTAGCCAGCTCGAAAGTGCCTTCTGGGAGTCAATAGGAAGCGGTGGTGCTGCCACCGCGACGCCCTTCTCTGAAGACAAAATCTGCCAAAACTGGGAGGAGTGAGGACAAAACCAAAATCTGTGAAGAACCGTTTCCTCTCTTCCGCAGGCAGCACAAAAAACGCCAGGCTTGATCCGGCGTCGATGAAGCTCATGACCAACTGCCAGATCATTCCGGGTCATTCTCCAAACGTGAATTTTAGCCTACCCCGGCGCGTTTGTGCTCAACAAGCCAAGATACCCTTTATGGTCCTGAACCGAAGAAGATGAGGCCGGTCGTCCAGACCTCACGCGCCACAGAGAAACTGCCAAATGATATGCCGACCTCACACTGAACACCCCATTCTTGGTACCGTTCCATGCCAAGTAGTCATCCGTTCCAACACCCCCCACAGCTATTTGCTTGATGTTATCAACATCTGAAGGAGTGAACATGGCCTCAACCTTGTGCATATCCCAGCCCGACCCCTCATCATCCAGCAAGTCAGCCACCTTGGTTATGCCCGGCAGATATGTCTGACCCAGTGGTCGTAAGGAGCCCTGCCGCGGGATCCAATTATCATGATGGATGTTGATGCCACTACCGTCCCCAACACGCCATATCAAACCTTCTTTCAAGAGGTTTCGGCCATGCAGAATACTTCTAAAGGTGAAAGTGTTGGAAATATGCCCTACAGGCAATAATAAATAGGTTATTATTATATTTCCTTGTTCATGATAATCGTTTATTATCCATGCTAAAATTGTATTGATAGGAAACTCAGATACATGTGTGGATACATAGACAACACCATGTCCCTAGTAAGCCTCTAGTTGACTAGCTCGTTGATCAATAGATGGTTACGGTTTCCTGACCATGGACATTGGATGTCGTTGATAACGGGATCACATCATTAGGAGAATGATGTGATGGACAAGACCCAATCCTAAGCCTAGCACAAGATCGTGTAGTTCGTTTGCTCAGAGCTTTTCTAATGTCAAGTATCATTTCCTTAGACCATGAGATTGTGCAACTCCCGGATACCGTAGGAATGCTTTGGGTGTACCAAACGTCACAACGTAACTGGGTGACTATAAAGGTGCACTACAGGTATCTCCGAAAGTGTCTGTTGGGTTGGCACGAATCGAGACTGGGATTTGTCACTCCGCGTAAACGGAGAGGTATCTCTGGGCGCACTCGGTAGGACATCATCATAATGTGCACAATGTGACCAAGGAGTTGATCACGGGATGATGTGAGTTACGGAACGAGTAAAGAGACTTGCCGGTAACGAGATTGAACAAGGTATCGGGATACCGACGATCGAATCTCGGGCAAGTAACATACCGATAGACAAAGGGAATCGTATACGGGATTGATTGAATCCTCGACATCGTGGTTCATCCGATGAGATCATCGAGGAGCATGTGGGAGCCAACATGGGTATCCAAATCCCGCTGTTGGTTATTGACCGGAGAGTCGTCTCGGTCATGTCTGCCTGTCTCCCGAACCCGCAGGGTCTACACACTTAAGGTTCGGTGACGCTAGGGTTATAGAGATATTAGTATGCGGTAACCCGAAAGTTGTTCGGAATCCCGGATGAGATCCCGGACGTCACGAGGAGTTCCGGAATGGTCCGGAGGTAAAGATTTATATATGGGAAGTCTTATTTTGGTCGCCGGAAAAGTTTCGCACTTTATCGGTATTGTACCGGGAGTGCCGAAAGGGGTCCGGGGGTCCACCAAGGGGGTCCACCAGCCCCGGGGGGCCACATGGGCTGTAGGGGGTGCGCCTTGGCCTATATGGGCCAAGGGAACCAGCCCCAAGAGGCCCATGCGCCAAGAGATAAGAAAAAGGGAGAGTCCTAAAGGGGGAAGGCACCTCCGAGGTGCCTTGGGGGGGAAGGACTCCTCCCTGGCCGCACCCTTCCTTGGAGGAAGGGCCAAGGCTGCGCCCCCCTCTCCCTTGGCCCTATATATAGTGGGGGGAAGGGAGGGCAGCAATACCTAAGCCCTGGCGCCTCCCTCTCCCTCCCGTGACACATCTCCCTCCTCCCGCAGCGCTTGGCGAAGCCCTGTTGGAATCCCGCTACTTCCACCACCACGCCGTCGTGCTGCTGGATCTCCATCAACCTCTCCTTTCCCCTTGCTGGATCAAGAAGGAGGAGACGTCGCTGCTCCGTACGTGTGTTGAACGCGGAGGTGCCGTCTGTTCGGCGCTAGGATCATCGGTGATTTGGATCACGACGAGTACGACTCCATCAACCCCGTTCTCTTGAACGCTTCCGCTCGCGATCTACAAGGGTATGTAGATGCACTCCTTCCCTCTCGTTGCTAGTAAACTCCATAGATTGATCTTGGTGATGCGTAGAAAATTTTGAATTTCTGCTACGTTCTCCAACAGAAAGACGCATTAGATGGACAGGTAGCAGACAGGATGGAGAATTCCTTGAAATACCTAGCCTTTAGAACCCTTGCCACCAAGCTGTTAGGAGCAGTCAAGAGACGCCAAGCTTGTTTCGCCAAGAGAGCTTGGTTGAACATTTCAGGGTCACGGAAACCCATACCTCCCGCACGCTTCGAGTCACACATCTTCTCCCACGAGACCCAATGCACCTTCTTTTCACCGTTCATCGCACCCCTCCATAATTTGGAAGAAATAGAAGTCAGATTCCGGCACGTTTTCTTTGTGAGGTGGAAACAACTCATGGTGAAAGTAGGGGTTGCTTGGAGTCCCGATTTGACAAGGACTTCCCTGGCCTTCTTCGACATGCCTTGTCCCTTCCAGCCCGTGACCTTGCCCTTAGAGCTCTCAGTGACATATTTGAAAGTACCCTCTTTGGATCTTCCCACTTGAGTAGGCAGCCCAAGATATCTCTCACTCAGGGCTTCAGAAGAAATACCAATCTCACCTTTAAGCTCATCCCCGCATCCCTTGCCAAAGTAGATGGAGGACTTCTGCATATTCACCTTATGGCCCGACGCCCTCTCATATTTTAGCAGAATCACTCTCAAAGTGTGCATGTTCTCCCTCGACCCTTCCGGAAACACAATGCTATCATCGGCGAAGAGCAGATGTGTAACATGGGGGCCAGTGCTCCCAAACGTAACACCCTTGATCATCCCCTCACCTTGAGCTCTCCGAAGCATAGCCGAAAAACCCTCCACACAAAATAGGAACAAGTAGGGGGAGAGAGGGTCACCCTGCCGAAGGCCCCGAGAAGGAAGAAAAACCCTGGAAAGGCCACCATTGAGCTTGACACAAAATTTGGCAGATTTTACACACCTCATGATCATCTGAACCCACTGATCAGCAAAGCCAACTTTGTGCAACATCTGCTCCAAAAAATTCCACTAAACCCTTTCGTACGCTTTCATCATATCTAGCTTGACTGCACAGAGAGGTTTCTTCCGCTTCCTAGTACGAATCGCATGCACACATTCATATGCCACAAGGACATTATCAGTAATAAGCCGGCCCGGCACAAAAGCACTCTGTTCCTCTGAGATGAGTAGCGGCAGAATATTCTTGAGCCTATTTGCCAAGACCTTGGTAGCAATCTTGTATAACACGTTGCAAAGTCTTATGGGCCTAAACTGGGAGAGAAGCTCTAGTGAGCTAATCTTAGGAATCATAACAATAACAGTGTCATTAAAAGATTCCAGCATGGCTGCCCCCGCCAGGAACTCCTTGACCGCCCGACACACGTCATCCTTAACCAGAGCCCAGTGGCGCTAATAGAAAAGGGCCGGAAGGCCATCGGGGCCCGGAGCCTTAGTCGGCCCCGTTTGAAAAAGGGCCATCTGAATCTCATCATCCGTGATCGTTGCAATTAGCCTCTCGTTCATCCCCGCATCCACCACCACCGTAGCAATATTATCCAGGAGATCATTGGCCCCTTGCGAGCCATCCGACGTGAAAAGTCACTCATAAAAGGAAGCAGCAAGTTCCCTCATTTCATCATTGATAGTGCATCTAGATCCATCCTCCCGTCTTAGGGCTTTAACAGTATTCTTCCTCTTCCTATGAGTTGCCCGGTTTTGGAAAAACTTTGTATTCGAATCCCTTGCTTTGAGCCAATCCACACGCGAGCGTTGTCGATACATGATCTCCTCTTGCTCATATAACTCCCTGAGTTGCGTTTCAATATCCCGGACCTCCAGTGAGTGTCCAGGCACGCCACCCCTCGCTTTCGCCTCTGCCAGCTGAGATTTCAGTTTGGAAATCTTTCTGCGAATGGATCCAAAGACCTCTCTAGCCCATTTTTGCATACTGCCCGAGAGTTCACCAAGTTTCTTCCACACCCCCATAAGACTCTGATCCCCTGAGCTTGCGGCCAACGAAGCTGCCTCCACCATGCCTTCGTACTGATCGTGTCTAGTCCAGGCTTCTTCATATTGGAATGGTCTCAGACCCCGCGCATTCTGGCATGGAGCAGTCTCCAGCGCATGCACAATAATGGCTTGGTGATCGGACTTCTCCGTCATCACATGCTCCACTTCAGTTGCAGGAAAAAGATTCAGAAACTCGTCAGTGCAAGTGGCTCTATCAAGTCTCACCTGGATGTTCTCGGCGTCATCACGCTTATTGTCCCATGTATAAGGATAACCCGAGAAGCCCAAATCTGCCAGTCCACATTCTGCGAGACAATCTCTGAAATCCTCCATTTGAGTGAAGTTGCGAGGGTTCCCTCCTTTCTGGTTGGTATGGAAGAGGGCCTCATTAAAATCACCCAAGCAGATCCACGGCAGATCATCCTGGGCATGAAGATATCGAATTGCATCCCATGACTTCTTCCGATTGTCCATTTTAGGTTCCCCATAGAACCCAGTGACTCTATAGGATTTGCCTTGCCACATCATCTGGGTATCAATGAAGTATTGGCTCCACGGCTTGACGGTCACCTGAACTTCATCCCTCCACCACATAGCTAAACCACCACTCCGTCCCACACAGTCTACCGCTACACCATGCTTGAAGCCCAAGCTCCACTTCAGTCTGTCCATAGCTCTAGCCGTTTTGAGAGTCTCACATAAAAACACTACGGCAGGATTGTAGGATCTAATGAGATCCCTCAGCTTGCCAACTGTCGAGGTCAATCCCAACCCCCGACAGTTCCAGGCCAGGAGATTCATGGCGTCCGGCGGCCCCACCTCACAGGGTCCGCCGATTTCTCATCACGGTCAGAGATGCGTTCAAACACACTAGCCGTCTTCCTTCTAGTATCGCGAATGAAAACATCCCGGGAGGCCTGCCTGTCAATGTTATCCTTAGCAACCCAAATCTGCTTAGGACCTCTCTTCTTACTACTATCATCAACTCGCTGATATGATCCGTCCTGCAGCACGTTCTCATGGTCCTGCCTTACTTTTCTGACATATGTTCCCTGTTTCCTCTCCCTTCTGTCTCCCCGAAACCCTCTGCGGCCTTCCGAGGGCCAATCTTGATCATCACGGCTGCTGCATGGTCCATGCACGTCGTCCTTACCCTTCCGTACCCAGTCCTTCTGGCGCTGTTCATCGTCCGCATAGCGCTGTTGGAGCAGCCTGTCTCGCATCTCTCTCTATGGCTTTCAAGGCCCTGGTGCAGATTCACATCCCTCCGAGGTTCCATACCACTTATGCGCCTCTCTGGGCTGTTTACCTCCACACCGCTCGACCGCTGACCCACACCAGTGTGCGAACCCGCGGACCCTGAGAACTCAGAATTCAGGTTGCGCCGGGTGGAAGAGTCTCTCCTGCCCGAAGACCCCAGCCGGCTTGCCTCGAACACTCCAACACGTCCAGTACCTGAGATGTTGTTGCTACTTGCAGTTTCCCCATCCGAGTGCTCTTTCCCAATGTTGTTTCTGCCCGGAGATGCCCGAAGCCAGCCCCCCATTGAGAGGATGGGCCAGACGGGGGGGGGGGGGGCACAAACACCTCCAACATGAGCCAGCCGACCACATTCAAAGCAAAAATGGGGTATCTTCTCATAAAAGAAGTCGAACCAGTCCCCTACCTTGTCCTCCAGTGAGGTTTTGAGGTAGAAACCACACACAAGCGGCTCAAAAACAGATATCGTCGTTCTTACCCGCAAACAGTTACCACGGGCAAAGCCGTCCTTGTCCACATCAACCCTCACCGTCGACCCCAGCCAGTTGCCAAGAGCCCTGCCAAATTCCTCATTTCTCTTATCTGGAGGGAGATCAGTGACCCGAACCCAGAATATCCACACTGTCAAAGATCATCTCAGATGGCCTAACGTCTCCCTCATACTCTTTAATAACGACCACATTGAAATCAAATTGCCAAGGACCGCTAAACATAGCCTGCTTCCAATCACCCTCGCTTCCAAAGTGGACCACAAAAATATTGTCTCCCATATTTCTGAACGGGGCTTCCCTATGCAATCCCCATGCCCTTCTCATCGCACGTTCCAATGCAGAATAGTTCATTGGGCGAGGAGAGCAAACCTTACCAGCAATCGACCACTTCAGATTCTTTGTCGTCGGCTTCTTCGAATCCAGGAACAGAAAGCCTTCCGCCTCCTTATCCATCAGAGCCATTCCTCCAAGCCTCGTCGAGAGACTCGCGGTAGGGTCCAGCGTCTTGCACCCAGCCGGTGACCGGGCCGACCCCCCCGCAGACTGAACACTTGCCATCGGTGTAGGTGATGCCCCCGCTGTCTGCACCCTGGCCTCGGGCCGCGGCGTCCCCCTCGTGTTGGCCCCGACCGCTTCAGTTGAAGCTGGATGACCCTCAGACCTTGACGTAGTCGCCGCCCCCTTCTCAGATGCGATCTTGTCTTCTGGAACCGCAGCACCCTCTCTCGCCTTCTCCGCCATTGGCACCGCCCCTTGGCAGATAGCGATGAAGCAGCTCGGCCGGCAACGAAGGAAAGCGCAGTCGCCCCCTCGCTACCACCGAATCCTCACCACCCCCATAGACGAAACCCTAACCCTAGCGCAGGAAGTTGATCGCCTCGCGATCGCCTCCCCGTTGCCTTAGGTTTTGGTGAAACATGGTGGACCTGCTACCCAAAGCCCCTGCGCTGCACCTGCTTTCGTCCAAATGGGTTGAACGGTTCATGGTTGATTTCTTGTTCACGACACATGCGTGTATCTAAACCGGACACCACATCAACGGACCAGGGACCGGTTCACAAACATTGATACGTGAGCCGGTCATCTCTTTTTTTCTCGGATAAGAGAGCCGGTCATCCAACCGTAGACGCATATGCCCAGTTACATTTTAGAAGAAACTTAATGAAAGTGAATAAATTTGATCGGTATTTAAACAAACCAGACGATATTCATTCATTTGGATTTTTTTACATAAAACTGGATGCTTTTTTCTAAAACGAAGCAAACTCATTATGTTTTTCGACATATTTCAACCAAACGTACTCCGAACCTATTCCTCATGTCCGAACGACCATATGAGCCCCGAAAAATTAAACTCCGCCTCCGTAGCCTGCAAGTGGCTAATCGGCCGCCGACGATGAGCCGGCCAAGCTTGGCTTCAACCCGAGAGGGTGGCCTTCCTGGGACCCGACCATCGCCGACCTCACATGCTCTACCCTTCTTCGCTGTCGATGATGCCCGCGGATGTGCCGATTTCGTGGTCGTGGCAGCGGGGCGCGATCGTGGCGGAGCTGGCGACATCATCCTCATCCTCACTCTTGCCGTACACTTCGTCTCCTGTCTCGTCAATTTCCCTGAAGACGGCTTCTAACTCCGCCTAACTCGGTAAATGATACGTCTCCAACGTATCTATAATTTTTGATTGCTCCATGCTATATTATCTTCTGTTTTGGACATTATTGGGCTTTATTATTCACTTTTATATTATTTTTGGGACTAACCTATTAACCGGAGGCCCAGCCCAGAATTGCTGTTTTTTGCCTATTTCAGAGTTTCGCAGAAAAAGAATATCAAACGGATTCCAAACGGAATGAAACCTTCGGGAACGTGATTTTTGGAACGAACATGATCCAGGAGACTTGGACCCTACGTCAAGGAAGCTTCCAGGAGGCCACGAGGTAGGGGGGGCGCGCCTACCCCCCCAGGCGGGCCCTCCACCCTCGTGGGCCCCACATTGCTCCACTGACGTACTTCTTCCTCCTATATATACCTACGTACCCCCAAACGATCAGATACGGAGCCAAAAACCTAATTCCACCGCCGCAACCTTTTGTACCCACGAGATCCCATCTTGGGGCCTGTTCCGGAGCTCCGCCGGAAGGGGCATCGATCACGGAGGGCTTCTACATCAACACCATAGCCTCTCCGACGAAGTGTGGGTAGTTTACCTCAGACCTTCGGGTCCATAGTTATTAGCTAGATGGCTTCTTCTCTCTTTTTGGATCTCAATACAATGTTCTCCCCCTCTCTCGTGGAGATCTATTCGATGTAATCTTCTTTTGCGGTGTGTTTGTTGAGACCGATGAATTGTGGGTTTATGATCAAGTTTATCTATGAACAATATTTGAATCTTCTCTGAATTCTTTTATGTATGATTGGTTATCTTTGCAAGTCTCTTCGAATTATCAGTTTGGTTTGGCCTACTAGATTGATCTTTCTTGTAATGGGAGAAGTGCTTAGCTTTGGGTTCAATCTTGCGGTGTCCTTTCCCAGTGACAGTAGGGGCAGCAAGGCACGTATTGTATTGTTGCCATCGAGGATAACAAGATGGGGTTTTTATCATATTGCATGAATTTATCCCTCTACATCATGTCATCTTGCTTAAGGCGTTACTCTGTTCTTATGAACTTAATACTCTAGATGCATGCAGGATAGTGGTCGATGTGTGGAGTAATAGTAGTAGATGCAGGCAGGAGTCGGTCTACTTGTCTCGGACGTGATGCCTATATACATGATCATACCTAGATATTCTCATAACTATGCTCAATTATGTCAATTGCTCAACAGTAATTTGTTCACCCACCGTAAAATACTTATGCTCTTGAGAGAAGCCACTAGTGAAACCTATGGCCCCCGGGTCTATCTTCATCATATTAATCTTTCAACACTTAGCTATTTCTTTTGCCGTTTTTATTTTGTTTACTTTACTTTGCATCTTTATAACAAAAATACCAAAAATATTATCTTATCATATCTATCAGATCTCACTCTCGTAAGTGACCGTGTAGGGATTGACAACCACTTATCGCGTTGGTTGCGAGGATTTATTTGTTTTGTGTAGGTGCAAGGGACTCACGCGTAGCCTCCTACTGGATTGATACCTTGGTTCTCAAAAACTGAGGGAAATACTTACGCTACTTTGCTGCATCACCCTTTCCTCTTCAAGGGAAAACCAACGCAGTGCTCAAGAGGTAGCAAGAAGGATTTCTGGCGCCGTTGCCGGGGAGTCTACGCAAAAGTCAACATACCAAGTACCCATCACAAACCCTTATCTCCCGCATTACATTATTTGCCATTTGCCTCTCGTTTTCCTCTCCCCCACTTTACCCTTGCCATTTTATTTGCCTTCTCTTTTTCCGTTCGCCTCTTTTTCGCTTGCTTCTTGTTTGCTCGTGTGTTGGATTGTTCGCTTGTCACGATGGCTCAAGATAATACCAAATTATGTGACTTTACCAATACCAACAATAATGATTTCCTTAGCACTCCGATTGCCCCTCTTAGCGATACTGAATCTTGTGAAATCAATGTTGCTTTGTTGAATCTTGTTATGAAAGATCAATTCGCCGGCCTTCCTAGTGAAGATGCCGCTACTCATCTAAATAGCTTCGTTGATTTGTGTGATATGCAAAAGAAGAAAGATGTTGACAATGATATTGTTAAACTGAAGCTATTTCCTTTTTCGCTTAGAGATCGTGCTAAAGCTTGGTTTTCGTCTTTGCCTAAAAATAGTATTGATTCTTGGAACAAGTGCAAAGATGCTTTTATCTCTAAGTATTTTTCTCCCGCTAAGATTATCTCCCTTAGAAACGATATTATGAATTTTAAGCAACTTGATCATGAACATGTTGCACAAGCTTGGGAGAGGATGAAATTAATGATACGTAATTGCCCTACACATGGTTTGAAATTGTGGATGATTATACAAAATTTCTATGCCGGATTGAATTTTGCTTCTAGAAATCTTTTAGATTCGGCTGCGGGAGGCACTTTTATGGAAATCACTTTAGGAGACGCTACTAAACTCCTAGATAATATTATGGTTAATTATTCTCAATGGCACACTAAAAGATCTACTAATAAAAAAGTGCATGCGATAGAAGAAATTAATGTTTTGAGTGGAAAGATGGATGAACTTATGAAATTATTTGCTACTAAGAGTGTTTCTTCTGATCCTAATGATATGCCTTTGTCTACTTTGATTGAGAATAATAATGAATCCATGGATGTGAATTTTGTTGGTAGGAATAATTTTGGTAACAACGCGTATAGAGGAAACTTTAATCCGAGGCCTTATCCTAGCAATTCCTCTAATAATTATGGTAATTCCTACAACAATTCTTATGGAAATTTTAATAAGATGCCCTCTGAATTTGAGACTAGTGTTAAAGAGTTTATGAATTCACAAAAGAATTTCAATGCTTTGCTTGAAGAGAAATTGCTTAAAGTTGATGAATTGGCTAGGAACGTTGATAGAATTTCTCTTGATGTTGATTCTTTAAAACTTAGATATATTCCTCCTAAGCATGATATCAATGAGTCCCTCAAAGCCATGAGAATTTCCATTGATGAGTGCAAAGAAAGAACCGCTAGGATGCGTGCTAAGAAAGACTGCTTTATAAAAGCGTGTTCTTCTAATTTCTATGAAAATAAAGATGAAGATCTAAAAGTTATTGATGTGTCCCCTATTAAATCTTTGTTTTGCAATATGAATCTTGATAATGATGGGACTGAATATTTTTTTGATAGAAAGACTGTAAGGGAACCCCTTACAGTATAATTGGTGCAACAAACCCAAATTGCAAGTACCATGCCTTGAACCTGGGTGGGTGGGAAGGCATCAGCCCCTTCCCACCACTAGGCTATGCCTCAGTCTTCTCATGGGACTGAATATGATCCACCTTTACCTAGAAGGCATTCCAAAAATTCAGAGTTTTTAGATCTTGATGCTAAAATTGATAAAAGTGGGATTGAAGAGATCAAAACATTAGATAAACCCACTATTTTGGGTTTCAAGGAATTTAATTATGATAATTGCTCTTTGATAGATTGTATTTCCTTGTTGCAATCCGTGCTAAATTTTCCTCATGCTTATAGTCAAAATAAAGCTTTTACCAAACATATCGTTGATGCTTTGATGCAATCTTATGAAGAAAAACTTGAGTTGGAAGTTTCTATCCCTAAAAAACTTTATGATGAGTGAGAACCTACTATTAAAATTAAGATTAAAGATCATGAATGCTATGCTTTGTGTGATTTGGGTGCTAGTGTTTCCACGATTCCAAAAACTTTGTGTGATTTGCTAGGTTTCCGTGATTTTGATGATTGCTCTTTAAACTTGCACCTTGCGGATTCCACTATTAAGAAACCTATGGGAAGAATTAATGATGTTATTATTGTTGCAAATAGGAAATATGTGCCCTTAGATTTTATCGTTCTTGACATAGATTGCAATCCTTCATGTCCTATTATTCTTGGGAGACCTTTCCTTAGAACGATTGGTGCAATTATTGATATGAAGGAAGGGAATATTAGATTCCAATTTCCATTAAATAAAGGCATGGAACACTTCCCTAGGAAGAAAATAAAATTACCATATGAATCTATTATGAGAGCCACTTATGGATTGCCTACCAAAGATGGCAATACCTAGATCTATCCTTGCTATTATGCCTAGCTAGCTAGGGGCGTTAAACGATAGCGCTTGTTGGGAGGCAACCCAATTTTATTTTTAGTTTTTGCTTTTTGGTTCTGTTTAGGAATACATTTTTGTTCTAGCCTCTGGTTAGATGTGTTTTTATGTTTTAATTAGTGTTTGTGCCAAGTTAAACCTATAGGATCTTCTTGGATGATAGTTATTTGATCTTGCAGAAAATTCCAGAAACTTTCTGTTCACGAAAATAATTGTTAAAAATCACCAGAACGTGAAAAAGTATTGATTCCAATTGCTTCTGATCAATAAACAAATTGTCTAGGTCGTCCTATTTTTGCTGATGCTTTGGAGTTCCAGAAGTTTGCGTTAGTTACAGATTACTACAGACTGTTCTGTTTTTGACAGATTCTGTTTTTCGTGTGTTGTTTGCTTATTTTGATGAATCTATGGCTAGTAAAATAGTTTATAAACCATATAGAAGTTGGAATACAGTAGGTTTAACACCAATATAAATAAAGAATGAGTTCATTACAGTACCTTGAAGTGGTCTTTTGTTTTCTTTCGCTAACGGAGCTCGCGAGATTTTCTGCTAAGTTTTGTGTTGTGAAGTTTTCAAGTTTTGGGTGAAAGATTTGATGGATTATGGAACAAGGAGTGGCAAGAGCCTAAGCTTGGGGATGCCCATGGCACCCCCAAGATAATCTAAGGACACCAAAAATCCAAAGCTTGGGGATGCCCCGGAAGGCATCCCCTCTTTCGTCTACTTCCATTGGTAACTTTACTTGGAGCTATATTTTTATTCACCACATGGTATGTGTTTTGCTAGTTGCGTCTTGTATGATTTGAGTCTTTGCTTTTTAGTTTACCACAATCATCCTTTCTGTACACACCTTTTGAGAGAGACACACATGATTCGGAAATTATTAGAATACTCTATGTGCTTCACTTATATCTTTTGAGTTATATAGTTTTTGCTCTAGCGCTTCACTTATATCTTTTAGAGCACGGTGGTGGTTTTGTTTTATAGAAACTATTGATCTCTCATGCTTCACTTAGATTATTTTGAGAGTCTTAAACAACATGGTAATTTGCTTAAATAATCCTAATATGCTAGGTATTCAAGAATAGTAAAAAATTCTTATGAGTGTGTTGAATACTAAGAGAAGTTTGATGCTTGATGATTGTTTTGAGATATGGAGGTAGTAATATTAGAGTCATGCTAGTTGGGTAGTTGTGAGTTTGAGAAATACTTGTGTTAAAGTTTGTGATTCCCGTAGCATGCATGTATGGTGAACCGTTATGTGATGAAGTCGGAGCATAATTTATTTATTGATTGTCTTCCTTATGAGTTGCGGTCAGGGACGAGCGATGGTCTTTTCCTACCAATCTATCCCCCTAGGAGCATGCGCGTAATACTTTGCTTTGATAACTTGTAGACTTTTGCAATAGGTATATGAGTTCTTTATGACTAATGTTGAGTCCATGGATTATACGCACTTTCCTCCTTCCACCATTGCTAGCCTCTTTAATACCGCGCACCTTTCGCCGGTATCATACACCCACCATATACCTTCCTCAAAACAGCCACCATACCTACCTATCATGGCATTTCCATAGCCATTCCGAGATATATTGCCATGCAACTTTCCACCGTTCTGTTTATTATGACACGCTACATCATTGTCATATTGCTTTGCATGATCATGTAGTTGACATTGTATTTGTGGCAAAGCCACCGTTCATAATTCTTTCATACATGTCACTCTTGATTCATTGCATATCCCGGTACACCACCGGAGGCATTCACATAGAGTCATATTTTGTTCTAAGTATTGAGTTGTAATTGTTGAGTTGTAAGAAAATAAAAGTGTGATGATCATCATTTTTAGAGCATTGTCCCAAGTGAGGAAAGGATGATGGAGACTATGATTCCCCCACAAGTCGGGATGAGACTCCGAACTAAAAAAAAGAGGCCATAAAAAAAAGAGAAAAGGCCCAAACAAAAAAAATGAGAGAAAAAGAGAGAAGGGACAATGTTACTATCCTTTTACCACACTTGTGCTTCAAAGTAGAACCATAATCTTCATGATAGAGAGTCTCCCATGATATCACTTTCATATACTAGCGGGAATTTTTCATTATAGAATTTGGCTTGTATATTCCAATGATGGGCTTCCTCAAAATGCCCTAGGTCTTCGTGAGCAAGCGAGTTGGATGCACACCCACTTAGTTTCTTTTTGAGCTTCCATATACTTATAGCTCTAGTGCATCCGTTGCATGGCAATCCCTACTCACTCACATTGATATCTATTGATGGGCATCTCCATAGCCCGTTGATACGCCTAGTTGATGTGAGACTATCTTCTCCTTTTCGTCTTATCCACAACCACCATTCTATTCCACATATGGTGCTATGTCCATGGCTCACGCTCATGTATTGCGTGAAGATTGAAAAAGTTTGAAAATGTCAAAAGTATGAAACAATTGCTTCGCTTTTCATCGGGGTTGTGCATGATTAAAATATTTTGTGTGGTGAAGATAGATCTTAGCCAGACTATATGATTTTGTAGGGATAACTTTTTTGGCCATGTTATTTTGAGAAGACATAATTGCTTAGTTAGTATGCTTGAAGTATTATTATTTTTATGTCAATATTAAACTATTGTCTTGAATCTTTCGGATGTGAATATTCATACCACAATTAAGAAGAATTACATTGAAATTATGCCTAGTAGCATTCCACGTCAAAAATTCTGTTTTTATCATTTACCTACTCGAGGACGAGCAGGAATTAAGCTTGGGGATGCTTGATACGTCTCCAACGTATCTATAATTTTTGATTGCTCCATGCTATATTATCTTCTGTTTTGGACATTATTGGGCTTTATTATTCACTTTTATATTATTTTTGGGACTAACCTATTAACTGGAGGCCCAGCCCAGAATTGCTGTTTTTTTGCCTATTTCAGAGTTTCGCAGAAAAAGAATATCAAACGGAGTCCAAACGGAATGAAACCTTCGGGAACGTGATTTTGGGAACGAACATGATCCAGGAGACTTGGACCCTACATCAAGGAAGCTTCCAGGAGGCCACGAGGTAGGGGGGCGCGCCTACCCCCCAGGCCCGCCCTCCACCCTCATAGGCCCCACGTTGCTCCACCAACGTACTTCTTCCTCCTATATATACCTACGTACCCCCAAATGATCAGATACGGAGTCAAAAACCTAATTCCACCACCGCAACCTTCTGTACCCACGAGATCCCATCTTGGGGCCTGTTCCGGAGCTCCGCCGGAAGGGGCATCGATCACGGAGGGCTTCTACATCAACACCATAGCCTCTCCGATGAAGTGTGAGTAGTTTACCTCAGATCTTCGGGTCCATAGTTATTAGCTAGATGGCTTCTTCTCTCTTTTTGGATCTCAATACAATGTTCTCGCCCTCTCTCGTGGAGATCTATTCGATGTAATCTTCTTTTGCGGTGTGTTTGTTGGGACCGATGAATTGTGGGTTTATGATCAAGTTTATCTATGAACAATATTTGAATCTTCTCTGAATTCTTTTATGTATGATTGGTTATCTTGCAAGTCTCTTCAAATTATCAGTTTGGTTTGGCCTACTAGATTGATCTTTCTTGCAATGGGAGAAGTGCTTAGCTTTCGGTTCAATCTTGCGGTGTCCTTTCCCAGTGACAGTAGGGGCAGCAAGGCACGTATTGTATGTTGGGGAACGTAGTAATTTCAAAAAAATTCCTACGCACACGCAAGATTATGGTGATGCATAGCAACGAGAGGGGAGAGTATTGTCCACGTACCCTCGTAGACCGACATCGGAAGCGTTATCACAACGCGGTTGATGTAGTCGTACGTCTTCACGATCCGACCGATCAAGTACCGAACGTACGGCACCTCCGAGTTCTACACACGTTCAGCTCGATGACGTCCCTCGAACTCCGATCCAGCCGAGTGTTGAGGGAGAGTTTCGTCAGCACGATGGCATGGTGACGATGATGATGTTCCACCGACGCAGGGCTTCGCCTCCGCAATGGTATTATCGAGGTGTAATTTGGTGGAGGGGGGCACCGCACACGGCTAAGAGATATTAAGGATCAATTGTTGTGTCTCGGGGGTGCCCCCCTGCCCCCGTATATAAAGGAGCAAGGGGGAGGCAGCCGGCCAAGGGGAGAGGCGCGCCATAGGGGGGAGTCCTACTCCCACCGGGAGTAGGACTCCTCCTTTCCTTGTGGGAGTAGGAGAAGGGAAGGGGGGAAGGAGAAAGAAGGAAGGGTGCGCCCCCCTTCCCTAGTCCAATTCGGACCAGACCATGGGGAGGGGTGCGGCCACCTTTTGAGGCCTTTCTCTCCTTTCCCGTATGGCCCATTAAGGCCCAATACGAATTCCCGTAACTCTCCGGTACTCCAAAAAATACCCGAATCACTCGGAACCTTTCCGAAGTCCGAATATAGTCGTCCAATATATCGATTTTTACGTCTCGACCATTTCGAGACTCCTCGTCATATCCCCGATCTCATCCGGGACTCAGAACTCCTTCGGTACATCAAAACTCAATAAAACTGTCATCGTAACGTTAAGCGTGCGGACCCTACGGGTTCGAGAACTATGTAGACATGACCGAGACACGTCTCCGGTCAATAACCAATAGCGGGAACTGGATGCCCATATTGGCTCCCACATATTCTACGAAGATCTTTATCGGTCAGACCGCATAACAACATACGTTGTTCCCTTTGTCACCGGTATGTTACTTGCCCGAGATTTGATCGTTGGTATCTCGATACCTAGTTCAATCTCGTTACCGACAAGTCTCTTTACTCGTTCCGTAACACATCATCCCGCAACTAACTCATTAGTCACAATGCTTGCAAGGCTTATAGTGATGTGCATTACCGAGTGGGCCCAGAGATACCTCTCCGACAATTGGAGTGACAAATCCTAATCTCGAAATACGCCAACCCAACAAGTACCTTTGGAGACACCTGTAGAGCACCTTTATAATCACCCAGTTACGTTGTGACGTTTGGTAGCACACAAAGTGTTCCTCCGGTAAACGGGAGTTGCATAATCTCATAGTCATAGGAACATGTATAAGTCATGAAGAAAGCAATAGCAACATACTAAACGATCGAGTGCTAAGCTAACGGAATGGGTCAAGTCAATCACGTCATTCTCCTAATGAAGTGATCCCGTTAATCAAATGACAACTCATGTCTATGGCTAGGAAACATAACCATCTTTGATTAACGAGCTAGTCAAGTAGAGGCATACTAGTGACACTCTGTTTGTTTATGTATTCACACATGTATCATGTTTCCGGTTAATACAATTCTAGCATGAATAATAAATATTTATCATGATATAAGGAAATAAATAATACTTTATTATTGCCTCTAGGGCATATTTCCTTCATTGTATTGTTGCCATCGAGGATAACAAGATGTTTTTTTTTATCATATTGCATGAATTTATCCCTCTACATCATGTCATCTTGCTTAAGGCGTTACTTTGTTCTTATGAACTTAATACTCTAGATGCATGCTGGATAGCGGTCGATGTGTGGAGTAATAGTAGTAGATGCAGGCAGGAGTCGGTCTACTTGTCTCGGATGTGATGCCTATATACATGATCATACCTAGATATTCTCATAACTATGCTCAATTCTGTCAATTGCTCAACAGTAATTTGTTCACCCACCGTAAAATACTTATGCTCTTGAGAGAAGCCACTAGTGAAACCTATGGCCCCCGGGTCTATCTTCATCATATTAATCTTTCAACACTTAGCTATTTCTTTTGCCATTTTTATTTTTTTACTTTACTTTGCATCTTTATAACAAAAATACCAAAAATATTATCTTATCATATCTATCAGATCTCACTCTCGTAAGTGACCGTGTAGGGATTGACAACCCCTTATCGCGTTGGTTGCGAGGATTTATTTGTTTTGTGTAGGTGCGAGGGACTCGCGCGTAGCCTCCTACTGGATTGATACCTTGGTTCTCAAAAACTGAGGGAAATACTTACGCTACGTTGCTGCATCACCCTTTCCTCTTCAAGGGAAAACCAACGCAGTGCTTAAGAGGTAGCAGTAAACATGACCACAAATTTATAGAGAGGTGTGATGACCTGGCTTAATAGGGATGATAGACTACCTATATCAATAAGGAATTGCTTCTTTTCCGGGAGCCCATTCGGAAAGAACTTCAAAGTTAAGCATGCTCAGCTTGGAGCAATTTCAGGATGGGTGACCGACTGAGAAGTTGGTCCTAGGTGTACACGAGTGAGGACAAAGTGCGCAGGAAAGACCAGTGTTGATCTGCGGGGCCAATCTAGATCCCGCCAGGGGTAATAGCCAATAACCGGCGGGTGTGTCCGGGGCGTAAAAAGTTGGTATCCGAGCGAACATTCACAGTTACACGGATGTTTGTGGATCAGGTGCGCGGTCATGTTGTTCATGATGTTTGTGGCCCATCGTGGCACACAGCATGGCACATGTGCCAGACTGGACGCACAGACGTGTGCCAAGAGGGAACGTTCTTGTGGCCCAACTGTCGGTGCTAAAACCGACGGATCTCTGGTAGGGAGTCTTGAGCTAGTGATCTCGGCAAGATGGTAATAGAAAGTAAAGGGACACGGTATTTACCCAGGTTTGGGCCCTCTCGAAGAGGTAAAATCCTACGTCCTGCTTGTATTGTATTGATTGTGGATGGGGTACAAAGTACATGATGATCTACCTCAAGATCGTATGAATGAGTTCTACGTTGTTCTGGGACGCCTCTACAGACTAAACCCCCCGACTTATATAGACACCGGGGGTATTTAGGGTTACAAGTATGTCAGCTACAACTAGGGATAACATGCCGATCATTTGACTACGCCTTGAAGTGTATGACAAGTCTTTGGAGGATTCCATCTTGAGTACGCCGAGGGCCACGGCTTGCATGGCCCACCCTTCAGTTGTCAGTGGGTCCTCGGCGTGGTGTGCACTCCCTAATCTAGGACACAGTCATTAGCCCCTGAACTAGTCTTCAAACTGAGGACAATGGATCGCTCCTAGGGATGACTTCGTCTTTTTGGTCTTCGGCTTTGTTGGCGAGTTCGATCTTCTAATTTGACACCATATCCGAGGACCCCTTGTGGTCTGAAGTCTTCAATGATTTCCATGTTCGGCCTTGGCTTTTGCTGCATCCATTCGTAAAACCGAGCACAGGCTCCAGGTTAAAAGGACCTCTTCTTAACAGGATCCTTTTATGAGAAGCTAGTTCAATGTCACAGGATCCGAAAACTCTTCATTTGAGGGCTTCAAGTCTGAGGTTTCATATGCCGAAGTCAAATCCTTATAGGCAAAGGTTTATTCTCTGAGGATCTCTGATGACTCGCAGTTTTGTGGTCCCACATCTCGACATGCCTACTTAAGGGGAGCTATTGTGGGCCCCAAGATCCACTTTTAGCTCATCTTTAATTTCTTTCCCTTGATTCATGTTCCCAAACAAGGCATGATGATTGGGAAACATGCAGATTAATTATCATGATGCCTTGGTTGCCCAATCCACCCTTAATTAGGGGTCTTTTAGAACTTTACGGGATCCAACTCCACCATCTCTCACCAAATTCAATCTTTCACATCTCAGGCTTCTCGTTGCCCTTTTGTGAATCTTTCCTTGGTTGTGAGGCTCACTTCAGATTATGGCGAAAGTATTTCTGCTTGATTCCTTGCTCCCGGGACAGTACTATCTTCGAGGTTGGAGGAGCCAGAGTGTGCAGGATTGCTGGCACGGGATAGCTTCATGGCACCCCCAAGGAGGATGCTAAGACGTGGGCAACTAAGTGGTTTTATATAGCCGACGTGCCACTTGAGGACCCTATCTGACAAGGACTCCCTCCTTTTCTCACGCACCACCACAGAAGTGATACAACTGGTGGCCGAGGAGTCGATCCCTAGAGGAAGATGTCGAAGTCACTTGGCTGGCTGCTCAAGTTGCTTACCTGAGCCACCACAAGCCTACCATCATTAATGTGATGGTTATGGCTATAGGCCGAGGAGTCAAGCACTCCAATAGAGCACCCATCCGGTCTGGAACTATAATGGGACCGACGATGCTACTCAAGCCATTAAGGATGGCTTTGAGGACCGTCAGGCGCTTGTAGCCGCGATGGAGGCCATCTATAATGGGGAAAAGGAGGAGTTCACCCGACAACAAATGTTTGATGATTTTTCTTATTTCAAACCCGTCGAGGCGGTAAGTTTCTTTACCCGATATCCCAGTTAATCCGAGCAGGGTATTCATACTTCTGATAAGCTATTCAACATATCTGAGTAGGGATGGAAACGCTGGGTTGAGACAGTGAGTTGTCTCGTGATGGCCTGCAAGTGCACATGGTTTAGTTGTAGCTTTTTCGAAGTAAGAGTATCGAACCCACAGGGAGCACAGGAAACAGACTTTCGTCTCTTGTAGTGAATTATGTATTTTTGTGCCTGCAGATAATTATAGACTTAAAGCAACGTGAGGGTGGATATAAATTGATATTGAGTAGTGGAGTGACTTTGTAACAAAATAATGTAAAAGTAAATAAAGAGCAATGATTATAGTGACTAATGAAACAACAGAATTGAAAGGCGTTTTCATGGAGTCCGACATCCCCATTGGTATGTTTCTAGAGCACTTATGCATAAGCATAGTATGGAATGGACACTTGAGCCTCTATTGACATGTTGGGCGGAGCTGGGTATAGTACATGTTCTACTTGTGGTAGACTTCATGCCACACATGCCACCATCATAGTCTCCCTCAGAGGGTTATAAATCATGATAATTAAGGGTTACCCAGTGGACACGACCTCTCTAAGGTACGTCGTAATTCCCCAGTCAATTGCAAAGGTTAGGAGCAGTAGGCTTTTACTGTCACCTCGAATTACCTCCACAACCTAGCCCTTTACAACCACAGTGATATACTTCGTGGCCATAAAGCACAAATGTGAGTGGGACCCCTTCAAAACATTCACGAAGTTATTAAACTAAGCATTCAACAGAAGATCTCATATCCATAATAACGTTTCAGATCCTACACAGACCAAGGTTCATCCATATCCCCAAGAACTAGGAGACCTACTCACACATGGGAACAACAAACATCATAGCAATGGTAAAGGCATACATGGATGAATGATTCAAATAATACACCAAAGGATCCACTAGGGTTCTTGATGTTGCAGATGATAAGGATGTGGATGATAATGGTGATGATGGAGTGAATGATGATGATGATGATAGTGGTGATGATGGTGTCCCCCTTCACGTGCGCGGTGGGAAGGATCCCCTTCTTCTCCTTGCCAATCCATCCTCCAGATGAACTCCATAGGCTAGGGTTCTGCCATTTAGATGAGTTTTTGGTGTCCCTGGGCGTCTGACCCACGATCCGATTCGACGGGATGGAAATAGTGGATCTGGCGATGGCGGCTTCACTCCATACGACCGCTCATACGGGCGCACACAGTCGTATGGAACACCGTCTTTTGTCCTCGAAGCACGGCGACTGTTGTTTCTTTGGCCTTCTTGCTTGGTTCTTTTATGGCCAGGGATTATCACCTTAAATACGTGATTCCACTACCATTTTTAGGTTTTCTTACATTATATAATAATTGGTCCAAAAGACGTTACCTGAGGGATTATCAACAAAAAGAAATGTGTGAACGCGGTAAAATTCCACAATGCCTACTATGTATGCACAAAATACTTAGTAAAACCATCACATAAATTGGACTCATCAACTCCCCCAAGCTTAAGTCTTGCTCGTCCCCGAGCAAGTATTGTAGCTTGTAAAAACCAGGTCAACTTTGTGTTTATGAGATATGGATATAAAAGAGACACGAGCCATCACTGTTTAAGGGAATGGTTAGGGATAAAAGGGTTCATGAAAAATGATAGCTCATCTTTACTACGATAATGATCATGCAGGCATCCACACTTTGTTACTTCAATTTTGTTGTGGACATGTAGCAACTTCATACCCTAGTTCATCGTTGTTTCAACCGGGCAAGCAGTTATTCTTTTCCTCTTTACTTTTAGAGACCCAAATTCTTTAAGTATTTTAGTTTCTTGTCATCGAGACATGTTGAAGGCTCATTTCACTTTTTGTATGACATGCAAGTCAAACATGAATCTACGAAAGACATATTTTATAAGAACACTTTTTAATCTTTAAGAGGATTAATTTCTCCACTTGCCCTTTTGTGAGTTGAACCTTCAATGAGCTATCGTATATAGTTATTTCATCTCCTTTCAAAAATTTAACAACTGCAATGTGGAGTACTTATAATCATCATGCAAGTAATTATGTGCTACTATTTAGATCACAACAATCCTCAGGTACGTTCTCAAATAAGCAGTAATGAACTCACACATCATGATATCCATATACTCATCGGAATGGATCATCCCTTATTCATAAGGAAAATTGATAGTTTAAACTTATTGAAAATAAAGCCTAATCTCGACTTGCGGAAAGGAAATGTAGAAAGGTAAATGCTACTTGTGAGCTGCGTTGGGATTTTCCAAAAGAGGAGAGGATGATGCCGTATAATAGAGATAAGTATTTCCCTTGGTTATGAAACCAAGGTTATCAATCTAGTAGGAGAACGGAGCAACACTATGTAAACAACACCTGCACACAAACAACAAATACTTGCAACCCAACGCGTAGATGGGTTGTCAATTCCTCAATGGTTATGAGCAAGATTAAATTGTACAAATTTTGATAGATGGATCTAACTAAAATACAAAATAAAATAAAATAAATAAAATTGCAGCAAGGTATTTTTGGTTTTAATATATGATAGAAAATAGACCCGGGGCCATAGTTTTCACTAGAGGCTTCTCTCGAGAAATTAGCATACGGTGGGTAAATAAATTACTGTTGGGCAACTGACAGAAAAGCAAATAATTATGATGATATCCAAGGCAATGATCATGTATATAGGCATCGCGTCCAAGATTAGTAGACCGACTCCTGCCTGCATCTACTACTATTACTCCACCCGTCGCCCGCTATCCAGCATGCTTTTAGTGTATTAAGTTCATGAAAAACGGAGTAATGCTTTAAGCAAGATGACATGATGTAGACAAGATAAACTCACGTATGAATAAGCCCCATATTTTTACCATTAATAGCAATGATACATACATGTCATGTCCCTTTCTGTCACTGGGATTGAGCACCACAAGATCGAACCCATTGCAAAGCACCTCTTCCCATGGCAAGATAAATCAATCTAGTTGGCCAAACCAAACCAATAAATCGGAGAAGAAATACGAGGCTATAATAATCATGCATAAAAGAGTTCAGAGAAAACCCAAATAATATTCATCGGTAGATCTGATCATAAACTCACAATTCATCGGATTCCAACAAACACGCCGCAAAAAGTCATTACATCAAATAGATCTCCAAGAACACCGTGGAGAACATTGTATTGTAGATCAAAAAGAGAGAAGAAGCCATCTAACTACTAACTACGGACCCGTAGATCTATGGTAAACTGTTCAGGCATCATTGGAGGGGCAACAAGGATGATCAAGAACCCATGTGTGATCATTCCCCCCTCCGGCAGAGTGCCGGAAAAGGCCTCTAGATTAGATCTCGTGGTTCTGGAACTTGCGGCGGCGGTAAAAGTATTTCGTGGACTCCCCTGAGGGTTTTGGGATTTTAGAGTACTTATAGAGGCGGAGGTAGGTCAAATGGAGGGTTGTGGGCCCCACTACCCACTACGGCGCGTAGAGGCCCCTTGCGCACCCTGGTGCCTAGTGAGCCACTCCTCCATCTTCTCGTGGCCTCCAGAAGCTTCCAGGGTCTCTTATGACCAGGAATAAATCTCCAAAAAGTTTCGTGGCATTTGGACTTCGTTTAGTATATATATTCCGCAAAGTAAAAATAAAGCAAAAAACAGCAACTGGCACTGGGCGCTAAGTTAGTAGGTTAGTCCGAAAAAATGATGTAAAGTTGCTTGTAAATGTACATAAAACATCCTAGATTGATAATATAATAGAATGGAACAATCAAAAATTATAGATACGTTGGAGACGTATCAAGCATCCCCAAGCTTAATTCCTGCTTGTCCTCGAGTAGGTAAATGATAAAAATAGAATTTTTGATGTGGAATGCTACCTAACATATTCATTATATATTCTTTTCTTTGTAGCATGGACATTTGGACTTGAATGATTTAAAACAATAGTCTATAATTTGACATGAAAACATCGATACTCAAGCGTATCAACAAGCAACTATGTCTCTCAAAATATCAATGCTAAAGAAAGTTATCCCTAGCCCATTATGCTCAGTCATTGATCCATTCATGAAACACACTCAAATATTAACTACATCCAATACACAAGTATGAAAATAGTGTTCCCTAGTTGGTGCTTTATAAGAGAATATGGAGACTCAATAAAAATGAAAATTGCATAAAAGTAAATAGATAGGCCCTTCGTAGAGGGAAGCAGAGATTTGTAGAGGTGCTAGAGCTCATAGCTTAAATTGAGAGATAAAATTGTTTTGAGAGGCATGCTTTTCGTGTCAACGAAAACGACCGAGGATTCCCAATATCTTCCATGCTAGATAATTCATAGGCGGTTCCCAAATAGAAAGTAAAGTTTATTTCCTTTCCACCATTCTTTCACAATCCATGGCTAGTCATATACACGGGTGCCTTCCATACCAACACTTTCCAAGAAATTTATTATTAACAACATAAAAAAATCATTTTGGGACTGGGCATCCCTATTACTTGCCACACTCTCGTGCAATGACAAGTAAATAAACACTCATCATGAGAATAAAATACCTAGCATGGAAAATATTGACCACCCCCTGCCGCTTCATGAGTGGTATGAGCACACAAAATGGAAATTCATTTTGAAAATTAGAGTTGGCACATACAAATTTACTTGGAACGACATGGAAATACCACATATAGGTAGGTATGGTGGACTCATTTGGCACAACTTTTGGTTTAAGGAGTTGGATGCACAAGTAGTATTCCTGCTTAGTAGATTGAGAAGCAACCAACCAAAAAATGAAAACGATCATAAACGCGCATTGAACATAATTAACACTGAATAATGCACCACAAGTAGGATATAATTTCATTGCATAACTATTGACTTTGCGTGCATGCATAGGGAATCACAAACCTTAACACCAATATTCTTACTAAAGCATAATTACTCACCAACATGACTCACATATCACTATCTCCACAAATTAAAACTATCGCAAGGAATCAAGTTAATAATATCCAATGATCTTCATGAAAGTTTTTATTATATCTCCCTTGGATATCTATCACTTTGGGACCAAATTCATAGCTCATGCAAATTACTATTACTATTCTTAACTCTCAAAAAGATCTAAGTGAAGCACGAGAGCATAAATATTTCTTCAAAATTTTTATCTCTCAAAATAATATAAGTGAAGCATGAGAGCATATTTCTTTAAAATTTCCTACTCTCAAAATAATATAAGTGAAGCATGAGAGTTTATTTCTTCAAAATATAACCACCGTCGTGCTAAAAAATATATAAGTGAAGTACTAGAGCAACTACCCAGCTCAAAAGATTTAAGTGAAGCACATAGAGTATTCTAGCAAATCATGATATGCGTGTAGCTCTCTCAAACAAGTGTGTTCAACAAGGATGATTGTGACAAACTAAATAGCAAACAAATCAAAGACTCGTATAATACAAGATGCTCCAAGCAAAACTCATGATATGTGACGAATAAAAATATAACTGGAAGTAAAATTACCGATGGTCGTTAGAAGAAAGAGGGAATGCCTTCCTGGGCATCCCCAAGCTTAGTTGCTTGGGAGTCCTTGAATATTACCTTGGGGTGCACTGGGCATCCCCAAGCTTAGGTTCTTGCCACTCCTTATTTCTTCACCCATCGTGATCTCACCCAAAACTTGAAATCCTCAATCACACAAAACTTAACAAAACCTTCGTGAGATCCGTTAGTATAATAAAGCAAATCACCAATTTAAGTACTATTGCAAACCCATTCATATTTTGTTATTGCATTATACCTACTGCATTCTAACTTTACCATGGCTTATACCCCCTGATATAATCCATAGATTCATCAAAATAAGCACACAATGCAACAAAAATAGAATCTGTCAAAAACAGAACAGTCTGTAGTAATCTGAATTTTGACCATACTTATGTAACTCCAAAATTCTGAAAAATTAGGACAACATGGGAATTTGGTATATCAATCATGTGTAAAAAAATTAGAATTTTATCAAGCTCCAGCAAATTTTAACAGTTCTGCTACTGGACGCAAAAGTTTCTGTTAATGCACAGAATCAAATGAACTGTCACCCAAATCATGCCAAAGGCTTTACTTGTCATAAACACTAATTAAAACACTAAAACACAATCATAACAGTAGCATAATTGTGTGTACACATAAAAACAGAAAATAATAATATTGGGTTGTCTCCCAACAATCGCTTTTATGTAAAGCCTTTTAGCTAGGCGTTGATAATTTTAATGATGCTCACATGAAAGAAAAAAATTGAAGCACAAAGAGAGCATCATATAGCATGTGAAAAACAAGTTTAAGTCTAACATACTTCCTATGCACAGGCATTTTATAGGGTTTTTTTTATCATGACCAGCAATTTCTAGCATATGAAAATAGGAAGAAGGAAGTATTAATAATTTCAACGCAAAGAGAGGTGATTTAGTAACATGAAAATTTCTACAACCATATTTTCCTCTCTCATAATAATTACATGTAGGTTCATAATCAAATTCAACAATATAACTGTCACCTAAAATATTCTCTTCATGATCCACATGCATGCAAAGTTGACACTCTTCCAAAATAGTGAGATTATCATCAAATAAAGTCACGACCTCTCCAAGCCCACTTTTATCAAAAATTTCATAAGATTGATCATTCTCCAAAGTAGTGGGATCATTATTACCTAGAGTTGACACTCTTCCAAACCCACTTTCAATATTATTGCAAACACTATTATCAATATCATATTCACCATGAGGCTTAAATAAATTTTCAAGATCATAAGAAGAATCACCCCAATAATGATCATTACAATAATTAGTGGACATAGCAAAATTAGCATCCCCAAGCTTGGGGTTTTGCATATTATTAACACAATTTACATTAATACAATTTTTAATAACATCATTGCAATCATGCTTTTCATTGAAGGAGCTATTGTGAACCACTTTATAAATTTCTTCTTTTAACACTTCATCACAATTTTTAGATTCACGAATTTCAAGCAAAACTTCATAAAGATAATCTAGTGCACTCAACTCACTAGTAATTGGTTCATCATAATTGGATATTTTAAAAAGATTAGCAAGTGGATGAGGATCCATAAGCTTTTTGTTTCTGATTTCCAATAAACATAAAATTATACCAAACAAACAAGCAAAGCAACGAAGTAAAACATTTTTGTGTTTTTGATAAAACGTTTTAGAAGTGGGGGAGATGAAAATGATAGGCAAAAGGAAAATAATGTAAATGCAAGGAGATGAAAGGTTATGCGCAGGTACTTGATAGATGTTGATGATGTCTCCCCAGCAACAGCGCAAGAAATTCTTCCTGCTACTTGTGAGCTACGTTGGGATTTCCCCGAAGAGGAGAGGATGATGCAGTACGGTAGAGATAAGTATTTACCTCAGTTATGAAACCAAGGTTATCAATCCAGTAGGAGAACCAAGCAACACTATATAAACAGACCTGAACACAAACAATAAATACTTGCAACCTGATACGTCTCTATCGTGTCTACTTTTCCAAACTCTTTTGCTCTTGTTTTGGACTCTAATTTGCATGATTTGAATGAAACTAACCCGTACTGACGCTGTTTTCAGCAGAATTGCCATGGTGTTGTTTTTGTGCAGAAATCAAAGTTCTCGGATTGAACTGGAAATTTACGGAGAATATTTTTGGAATATATAAAAAATACTGGCGGAAAAAGATACCAGAGGGGGGCCACCTAGGAGCCACAAGCTCAGGGGCGCGCCTCCCATGCTTGTGGGCCCCCTGGACCTCCGGCAACCCTGACTCCAACTCCATATATACCTATTTGCGGAGAGAAGGATTCATCATGTTTTACGATACAAAGCCGCCGCTAGCTCCTGTTCTTCATCGGGAGCGCTGATCTGGAGTCCGTTTGGTGATCCGGAGGGTGGAATCCGTCGCCATCGTCATCATCAACCTTCCTTCACCGCCAATTTCATGATGCTCATCGCCGGGAATGAGTAACTCCTTCGTAGGCTTGCTAGACGGTGATGGGTTGGATGAGATTTATCATGTAATCGAGTTAGTTTTGCTAGGGCTTGATCCCTAGTATCCATTATGTTCTGAGATTGATGCTGCTATAAATTTGCTATGCTTAATGCTTGTCACTAGGGCCCGAGTGCCATGGTTTCAGATCTGAACCTATTATGTTTTAATGAATATATTTGAGTTCTTGATCCTATCTTGCAAGTTATATGCACCTATTACGAGTTATGATCCGCATACCCCAAGATGGCAATAATTGGGATTCTTTCCGGTGATTACCGTAGTTTGAGGAGTTCGTGTATTCACTAAGTGCTAATGCTTTGTTCCGGTTCTCTATTAAAAGGAGGCCTTAATATCCCTTAGTTTCCTTATGGACCCCGCTGCCATGGGAGGGTAGGACAAAATATGTCATGCAAGTTCTTTTCCATAAGCACGTATGACTATAAATGAAATACATGCCTACATACATTGCTGAATTGGAGCTAGTTTTGTGTCGCCCTAGGTTATGGCTGCTACATGATGAATATTATCCAACACAATTATCATCACCGATCCAATGCCTATGAGCTTTTCACGTATTGATCTCTACTAAGTTACTTTTGCCATTGCTGTTGTTACAATCACTACAAAACTGCTACTGTTGTTATTGTCATTGTTACCGTTACTATCATACTACTTTGCTACTGATCACTTTGCTATAGATATTAAGTCTTTCAGATGTGGTTGAATTGTCAACTCAACTGCTAATACTTGTGAATATTCTTTCGCTCCCCTTGTGTCGAATCAATAAATTTGGGTTGAATACTCTACCCTCGAAAACTATTGCGATCCCCTATACTTCTGGGTTATCAAGACCTTTTTATGGCGCTGTTGCCGGGGAGCATAACTCTATTTGCTAAGTTATTTGGGATTTATATCTATTGATCACTATGAGGAATCTTAAAGATGAAAGAACCAAGATCGTTCCCTCTAAGACGAGGGGAGGTAAGGAACTTCCATCACACTCTAGACTTGATTCACCTTCTGTTTTAAGTAAGTTTGCAGCACCTTCACCTGCTATTAATTTTGATATGCCACAAGTAATTGATGATGCTACTTCTACTTTGAATGATGCTATTGATGATGCTAGTACTTTGCTTGATAAGACTGTGCCACTGGGTGAATTTCTTCATGAACAACTTGCTAGAGCTAAAGAAAATAAAATTCCTGAAATTGATGAGATTGCTGAAATTGGCGAAGTCTTTGAAACTAAAAATTATGAAACACCTATTAGACCTAGCTCTTCTAGATATGAATTACCTGATATACATGAGGGTTATGTTGTGGATGAAGAAGTAGCTAGTGTCGTGGTTTTGTCACGGCAGATGTCCTAGAGAAAGGACTTAGTCGTGGAGCCATCGCTACGGGTTAGCTTAAAGGGGTTAAAGCGGACAAGGGACGCAAGAGAGTTTTATACTAGTTCGGCCCCTTACGATGAAGGTAAAAGCCTATGTCTAGTTGTGATGGAATTGATAGGTTTCGATGACCAGGGAGCGAATACGCTTTGCCTGAGTCTCGAGGTGTTGTCTGTTCTCCCTGAACCGCCGCCGGGTCATCCCCTTATATACATGGGTTGACGCCCGTCGGTTTACAGACTCCGAGGCCGGCTCATAATCGTGTCCGGCTCGGTCTCTGCTACCTCTATCTTACAACACAAGTTTACATATCAATGCCGGTTTGGTCTACGGGCCTTAAACCGGCTTTGGGCCCTGGGCCTTCATGAAGCGTCACCGTCTGTCTTCATAGGCTTCAGATACAGATGAACTACTTATGGGGTTAACCCGGCCTCTCCTGGCCGGTTTACGCCCAGTGGTAATATCCCCAACATTAGGCCCCAGATTGATTGAACTGGTTCATGTCAATCCTCAATACTTAAGAAATTTGCTTCTTCAACATCTTCATATAATCTTGTAAACCGTCGTGATGTCATCTTCTAGGATCATGGTAAACCGCCGTGACGTCACCTGCTATTTAAAACTCTGTATAATCCACCTTCATTAATGAGCCTCCGACAATCGAGGCGACAGCTCCGCCTCATAAAAAAAATTCGGTTCCTCGATTTTCGTGCCTGTCGTTTATCTCCCTTATAAATAGGGCCTGGGGGTCTTTCCATTTTCCCCCTCGCACCTCTTCGCATCATCATCATCCTCGCGAAGCCCGAGCCTTCGACCTCAGCCGCCGCCGTCGACCTTCGACTGCTGCACCAACCCTAGCCGCTGCATCGACCTGAACGTACCAGAGCTCCTCCGCGCGCCGCCGCTGTTCGACAGCCTCCGTAAGTCTCCCCTTCTCTTACCATAGATCTGCACTTAGGGTTTCTGTCGTTCATCAGTGTTCTTCGCCCGAACCTTCTTTATCCTTACTTATATCCATGGATTAGATCCAAGAACCACATAGATCTCGCGCGCTGGTAGTTTTAGCACCTGTTTGATATCCAACTCATCTCGTTTAAGTAGAAAATCCCATCTGAATCTTCATCTACTGCTTCGGTACCAATATTTAGGTCTGAATATATTTTCATTTTCTGACATGCGGTAGATCCAAAATTACAATGCCAACTTGTGAAACCTATTTTTCTCTTCACTTATACATCCTTAACACCAGATTGGGCGGTTTAACTTTATATACCAAATGATGACCCAGTACATACCATTAGTCCCCTGTTGAACCACCAATGCATTACACTGTTTCCATTGTCAGACTCCGGTTTACGAATAACCAAATCCGGTTTGTCAATATGCTTGTATCCTCCTACCGCTGTATAGTTATCCACTGTAATTCTTAAACCAGCAATAATCATGTTTCAGATTTCCCTTGTCATGGCCAAGCAAGTCTATGAATGCAATTGGGCTCCCTCTCGAGTAACCGAGGAGCAGTTAAGCAACCTTGTAAAAACGGGTGCTTTAGCTAAAAAAGATGTCATCCACTCGAGGGTCCCTGGCCCGGAAAATCCTCCTACACCCAAGGATGGAGAGGTAGTCGTATTCGCTGATCATCTCGGATGAGGTTTTAGCCCTCCCGGTTCAAAAAATTTCCGGGATGTACTGGCCAATTTTCAGCTGCGCCCTCAAGACATCGGTCCCAATTCTATGACCAACATCTGCCATTTCCAAGTCTTTTGTGAGGTTTATCTGCAAGAGGAACCTTTAGTCGAACTATTTAGGGATTTCTTTCACTTAAACCGTCGCACAGAATTCTCAGATGGACCCAATACGGAATTGGGCGGAATGGCGGTTCAAAAAAGGAAGGAAGTCACCTTCCCTCATCCCAAACTCCACAGTCACCCCAAAGAGTGGAACCAGACTTGGTTTTACTGCATGGATACATCTCCATCTGATGAGAACCCCCTACTGGGTTACCGCCCTGAACACCTTAGCAACACACATCCTTTTCCTCAAAGGTTGACAGCAAGAGAAAGGGCCCTATGCTCCCCAATTATCAAAGCTCAGAGCCTTCATGGCGAACGGTTTGGCAGGAGTGGATCTTGCTCGTTGCTGGATAAGCTGGAGTATTCTGCCCTTAAGCCGGCGCCCCGGTTTGATGTGTGAGTACACGGGAAGTTTGAAGGATGCTCAGCGGCATATTGACATTCAGCTCACAGATGCAGAAGTCACTGAAGCTGTAAAAAAGATACTGAATGAACTAGAGGCTGTCTGTGCCCAAACCGGACTACTCCCTTTCTGCACCTTCAACAAACCGCCAACTGTAAGAATCATACAATCTTTTTACCCGACGTTGCTTCTGTCCAAATTTTCTCTGAAATTGTGATTATTTTCTGACAGGGTGACGACCCGTTCTGGAACAAGAAACCGTCACAAGACAAACCGGCGAAGTCGCAAGACAAACCGGTCAAGCCAGTTCGTCCAAAGACCAAGGTTATTAAAAAACCTGCCAAGAGAAGGACTACTGCATCCTCCGATCCACCAGCTGATGATGATGTGGGTAATCTAGAACCAGAGGTAGAACTTGACTCTCTTGGTTCATTTTTCGTACATCTCGTTGACAATGATTATTATTAGGACGACGCTGAAGTCAGTCATGCTGAGGACGTAGAGGTAACCATTCTTTCCTCCGATTCAGATCCTCTGCCAACATCAAAAATCCGTCAAGCAAACCGGAAAGTAAAATTTTCTCACCCTCTTGCTTATTTGGACCCAAACTTTCTTTTGAAGACGCAGCAGCACGAGGCTCACTGTACAACCCGGCACAGCGGCCAGGTAGTTATCTCCGCCGGTTTACCGAACAGTCCGGTTCGGAAACGCCGATCAGAGGTCACTTATCCCATTGATACTTCATGCCCAAAAGCAGGTTGTTTTCGCCATCCTCTTAACCCGTATGATTCAAATTATCACGGTACTTCTCACTCATCCTCTGGCGAATCATCGGCCACACAGCTTCCACCCCTCAAAACAGTTCCTGGGTGAGCTATGCACATGTCTTTATTCTCGATGTGTTATCTTTACATACTGTACTAATCCTTATGTCTATCTTTTCTCAGCGCCAAGCCAAGACCCAGCAAGAAGGCTCGGTTAAACAAACTGGCTGATGATAATGTAGCTGCTGAACCGGAAGCAACTCCAGATCCGGAAGAAACCGAAGCTGACGACATGCTTAATGATCCGCCGCCTCAAGACCATGACTTCCTTGCCGAACAAGTGCAAGTTGACACAACCAGCCATGCAGACCGGCCAACCAGCCCTGTTCGAACTGATGACAAACCGGCCAGCCCGGTTAAAGGTACTGATAAACCGCAAACTCCATCAAAGGCTGCTGATGACCAAGATGATGACGTTATGATTACTGGCACTGGCCACACCACTCCTGGCAACCCTGTCGCTTTGTCAAAGCATACCGCCAAGGAGGAGCTTTCTGCTATCGGCAAAGGCAAGTGGAATGCCGATTTATCAAGCTACGCCAATCTCAATGCTCAAGACATTCACTCTGGCTTCTTGAACCGTCTGTATACCAGTCAGGATTATGAAGCTAGTTTGGTAAACTTGATGAAGGAGCGATATGAGGTAACTACTATTTTTCTCTTTTGTCCAATTGCAGTTTATCAACTCCTAGTAGCCCCCAAGTGACGGTTTATGATTCCAATCTAAACCGGGACTTTTGTCATAACTTAACTTTGCATGTTTAGCCTCCAGGGACCGGATTACCTTTTTAAGATGAACCGGTTCCTTAAAATTTTCCATGCTGGTCTTTCACCGGTATAGCCCCCAAGGGCCGGTTTAATTTTATAAAGATGAACCGGGACTGTAGAAGAATTCCCATACCAACAGTTTTTGAGCAAACACACATTAGCCCCCAAGTGCCAAGATTAATACTTGTATTGTGCTTGGGACTTGTAGAAATGTCTGATAAGGAGCAAATATGCATTAGCCCCCAAGTATCAAGGGGATAACTTGTTATGTGCTTGGTACTTCGAATATATACTGTCAACTCATTATTTATCTCTCTCTTTATAGGCTGAGCTGAGCAAAAAGGATAGCCAAACCTGCTGATCTGCAAGAGAACAGCAAGTCCCAACAGGCCGAAACTTCCAAAGCAAAAAATGAACTGACGAGCGCCTTAGCCGCTATGGAAAAGCTAAAAGAGAGCTTTGCCAAGGAACGGGTGGATTGGAACACAGATAAATCCGCTTTGCGGAAAAGAGCTGAGGACGCAGAAGCAGCTCTCAAACCGGTGGTAGACGAGCTAACTGGTGTAAAGCGGCAAGTACATGCGATGACCGCTGCTGTGTTTGGTAAGCATCTTTTCCTTAATACTTTCAACATATCTTCCCATGCGTTGCCGGTTTACTGATGTTTGCAATGATGCAGGAACTCACATTAGTCATCTGGGCTCTGATGTTCAGAAGAAGCTGAAGGCTGCCTGCACGCTGATAGAACAACTGTATACAGGTGCTCAATGAATTATCTGCACCGCTTCTCACAATAAGCCGCCCCCGACTTCAATCAAGGATACCTTAGACAGGCTAGCTATGCTGCCTGTCCGGGTAGAAGAGCTAAAGAGGTCTGCGGCAAGGGCTGGCGCTCTGACCGCTCTAACCCGGGCAAAGGCGTGGGTGCCTGATCTTGATCCGTTGGACGTGGCTAAAGGCTTCCCAAGCTTCAGAGAAGATGGATCAGAATTTGGCCAGGAGGATCTCCGCGCCATAAACCGGGAAGTACGTCCACTGGCTTGTCAATTGGCTGAAGAAGTTGATCTCTCACACTATCAGGCAAGCTATGATGAAAAGAACAGACGGGTTGCGGCGCCAATTCCAGAAGCGCAAAATCTGATCCCTTCAATCCGTAAGCACACTTATGCCCCTGATATTGAACCGTCAACCCTTATAAGCGACAAAGCTGTGTTCCAAGCTTTAACTGGGATCGACTGGACAACTGTTGACTTCCAGCCGCTGGGTAGAGACGAAGAAGATGAACCGGTGCAAGATGATCCGCAGCCGTCAGGTCAAGCTGACAAGCAATCGTAATCCGGGGGCCGGTTTAGTCTTTCACTTGCTGCAATGCTTACTGAGAAACAATTATTCTTTTGGGCACTGAAACGCCTTGTAATAGGCTAGTTAAAACACTTTGGCTGTTATGCCTTCGTGCATATTTATCTGCAACTGATGCGTGTTAATCCGCCATGCTTAAGATATGATTTTCATAATCCATAGCTATTTATTCAAGTTGTTCCTGGAGATAAGAAGCTTAAAGCACCCTGGAAGTTTACCACCGGGCGGGTCACGATACCCAAATACATATATGACCAAGGTTTATAACCAAGGTTGTAAAAGATAATCAAATATGGAAATATATGATACCTGTGACCTTTAGACATAGTGTTGGCTAACCAACCTTGTAATGAGGGTAATAACCCTAATCCAGAGTAAAAGTAACTCCTGTTATATGATGCCAGTTTACAATAAAACCGTTCCGGGTTGTGATAAACACCAGTTTATTCCATACTGGTGACTATGAGTCAAAAACCAGACCGGGCTGATAGTCTCCGGATTATAACTTGATCATGTACTGACAACTTGTAGTTGACAGCCTAACCGGGTTGATAAACGCCGGTTTGAAAACGTCACAAATGTTATGAAAAAGGAAGAAAACTCAGCAAAAGGCAAATAAAAACTGTTGTAGTCGAGGCTTTTCACGGGCTGCCAGGCCCCAAATTTGATCAAGAGGAGTAGCTATGGTTCGGGTTCGACCAAGCCCCCAAGTGATGCGGTGGCATTACGCCGATCAAGAGGTGTAGCTATGGTTCGGGTTCGACCAAGCCCCCAAGTGATGCTGTGGCATTACGCCGATCAAGAGGTGTAGCTATGGTTCGGGTTCGACCAAGCCCCCAAGTGATGCTGTGGCATTACGCCGATCAAGAGGTGTAGCTATGGTTCGGATACGACCAAGCCCCCAAGTGATGCTGTGGCATTACGCCGATCAAGAGGTGTAGCTATGGTTCGGATACGACCAAGCCCCCAAGTGACCTAATATTAAGCTTTGAGAAGCTAAATCAAGGGGTGAATCGGACGCCGCTTTGTAAGCTCCATGTAACCACACATGATATAAGAAAACAACAGATACCCCGCTTTAGCTGAGGTTCCGGTTTATTATATTGATCATAATATATACACTGTCATAATATGTACATAAGCAGAGCCTGTAGCTCAAGTATAGTAGGGCCGAAGATGAGCAATATTCCACGGCCGGTTGGTCTCCTCCTCCGATTTACGTGAGTCTTTGCGCTCTCGAACATCAATTAGGTAATACGACCCGTTGTGTAGATTCTTGCCACAAAGGGTCCTTCCCAAGGGGGGATAGCTTGTGAGCCGAAGCACCAAATCACCTTCTTGAAAGGTTCTGGTTCTAACCCGGCGGCTATGATAACGACGCAGATCTTGATGATAAATTGCCGAATGGGCTGCCTCCATGTCACGCTTCTCATCTAACAAGTCAAGAGCTTCCTGCCGTGCCTTCTCGTTGTCAGCTTCAACGTATGCCGCTACACGAGGTGAGTCATGACGGATGTCACTAGGAAGAACCGCTTCCGATCCATAAACCATGAAGAACGGTGTATATCCTGTCGATCTGTTGGGTGTGGTATTGATGCTCCATAACACTGAAGGTAGCTCCTCAACCCAACAACCCGGCGTCCGTTCCAAAGGAACCATAAGCCGGGGTTTGATGCTTCTCAAGATCTCTTGATTGGCCCTCTTTGCTTGACCATTGGACTGAGGATGAGCCACTGATGACACGTCAAGCCGGATGTGCTCACGTTGACAGAACTCCTTCATGGCACCCTTTGACAGATTGGTACCATTGTCTGTTATAATGCTGTGTGGAAAGCCAAACCGGAAGATCACCTTTTTGATGAATTGAACCGCCGTGGCTGCGTCACACTTACTAACTGGCTCTGCCTCCACCCACTTCGTGAACTTATCAACCGCCACCAAAAGGTGGGTCTTCTTGTCCTTGGACCTCTTGAAAGGCCCAACCATATCCAGCCCCCAAGTTGCAAACGGCCAGGTGATTGGAATCATCCTCAATTCTTGAGCCGGTACATGAGCGCGCCTTGAGAATTTCTGACAACCATCACATCTTTTGACCAAGTCCTCGGCATCAGCATGAGCTGTCAACCAATAGAAACCGTGACGAAATGCCTTGGCCACCAAAGATTTTGAACCGGCGTGGTGACCACAATCTCCTTCGTGGATCTCACGCAAAATTTCACGGCCTTCCTCAGGAGACACACAGCGTTGAAACGCCCCTGTCACACTGCAATGATGTAACTCTCCATTGATAATAGTCATGGACTTGGACCGCCGGGTTATCTGCCTGGCCAAAGTTTCATCCTCTGGTAACTCGCCCCGGTTTATATACGCCAGATATGGAACCGTCCAATCCGGGATAACATGAAGAGCCGCCACCAACTGGGCCTCCGGATCAGGAACAGCCAAATCCTCTTCACCAGGGAGCTTGACGGACGGATTATGCAAAACATCCAGGAAGACATTAGGTGGAACCGGTTTACGTTGGGAACCCAGGCGGCTTAAAGCGTCCGCCGCTTCATTCTTCCGCCGGTCCACATGATCCACCTGATAACCTTTAAAGTGACCTGCAACAATATCCACCTCACGACGATATGCTGCCATTAGTGGGTCCTTGGAATCCCAAGTGCCGGACACTTGTTGAGCCACCAGATCCGAGTCACCGAAGCACTTAACTCGGCTTAGGTTCATCTCCTTAGCCATCCGAAGACCATGGAGTAAAGCCTCATATTCAGCTGCATTGTTAGTGCAAGGGAACATTAAACGGAGAACATAACAAAACTTATCACCTCGTGGGGAAGTTAATACGACTCCAGCCCCCGAGCCCTCCAATTGCCTGGACCCATCAAAATGAATAGTCCAATAAGTGTGATCCGGCTTCTCCTCTGGCGCTTGTAATTCTGTCCAATCATTGATGAAATCCACAAGTGCCTGAGATTTGATCGCCGTTCGGGGTATGTATTTCAACCCGTGAGGCCCGAGCTCGATAGCCCACTTAGCAATCCGACCAGTTGCTTCCCTGTTCTGGATTATATCCCCCAAAGGAGCAGAGCTGACCACCGTGATGGGATGACCTTGGAAATACTGCTTAAGCTTCCGGCTTGCCATGAAAACCCCATACACCAATTTTTGCCAATGCGGGTACCTCTGCTTGGACTCAATAAGTACCTCACTGATATAGTAAACCGGCCGCTGAACCGGATATTCCTTTCCTGCCTCCTTGCGCTCCACCACAATAGCCACACTAACAGCCCGAGCATTAGCTGCCACATATAGCAACAATGGTTCTTTGTCCACTGGAGCAACGAGAATCAGTGGATTAGCCAGCTGTCGCTTTAAGTCCTCAAATGCTTCATTAGCAGCGTCACTCCAGACGAAGTTATCCGTTTTCTTCAGCATCTGATATAAAGGGATGGCCTTCTCGCCAAGGCGACTGACAAACCGGCTCAATGCGGCAATCCGGCCTGCCAGGCGTTGAACATCATTGATACACTTCGGTTTAGCCAAGGAGGTGATGGCTTTGATTTTTTCCGGATTAGCTTCAATGCCCCTGTTAGGCACCAAAAAAGCCCAAGAGCTTGCCTGCAGGTACACCAAAGACACACTTGGCCGGATTAAGCATCATTTTATAAACCCGCAGGTTATCAAAGGTTTCCTTCAAGTCATCAATCAATGTCTCCTTCTTCCTTGATTTTACCACAATATCATCCACATAGGCGTGAACATTGCGGCCGATCTGTTTGTGCAGACAATTCTGCACACACCTTTGATAAGTCGCCTGGGCACTCTTGAGCCCAAAGGGCATGGACACATAGCAGAAGGCTCCAAAGGGAGTTATGAAAGCTGTCTTCTCCTGGTCCTTAACTGCCATTTTGATCTGATGATAACCAGAATATGCATCCAAAAAACTTAAACGCTCACAACCCGCCGTAGCATCAATAATTTGATCAATACGGGGAAGGGCAAAAGGATCTGCTGGACAAGCTTTGTTGAGATCTGTGTAGTCCACACACATACGCCAAGTGCCATTCTTCTTGAGGACCAGCACCGGATTAGCCAACCACTCAGGATGGAATACTTCAACAATAAATCCAGCCGCCAAGAGCCTGGCTACTTCTTCTCCAATAGCTTTGCGTCTTTCTTCATTGAACCGGCGAAGAAACTGCTTGACCGGTTTATACTTGGGATCAACATTGAGAGTGTGCTCAGCGAGTTCTCTCGGTACACCTGGCATGTCAGAAGGCTTCCATGCAAAGATGTCCCGATTCTCACGGATGAACTCGATGAGCGCGCTTTCCTATTTCGGATCCAAGTTAGCGCTGATGCTGAACTGCTTGGATGAATCGCCAGGCACGAAGTCAACAAGCTTAGTTTCATCAGCCGATTTAAACTTCAGGGCCGGATCATGCTCTGTAGTTGGTTTCTTCAACGAAGTCATATCTGCCGGATCAACATTGTCCTTGTAAAACTTCAACTCTTCTGTTGCACAAACCGACTCAGCATAAGCCGCATCACCTTCTTCACACTCCAGAGCAATCTTGCGGCTTCCATGCACGGTTATAGTTCCCTTGTGACCCGGCATCTTGAGCTGTAGATAAACATAACAAGGCCGTGCCATAAACTTAGCATAAGCTGGCCGTCCAAATAGGGCATGATACGGGCTTCTGATTTTCACCACTTCAAAGGTCAAGGTTTCTGATCTCGAGTCATGCTCATCTCCAAAAGCCACCTCCAGAGCTATCTTACCAACAGGATATGCCGACTTACCAGGCACCACACCATGGAACACCGTATTGGACGGTTTAAGATTTTTATCTGTTAACCCCATGCGACGGAAAGTTTCATAATAAAGGATATTGATACTACTCCCTCCATCCATGAGTACCTTAGTGAACTTATAACCTCCCACCTGAGGTGCCACCACCAGAGCCAGATGACCCGGATTGTCAACCCGGGGCGGATGATCTTCTCTACTCCACACAATCGGCTGCTCGGACCAGCGTAAATAACGGGGCACCGCCGGTTCAACGGCATTCACCGCCCTTTTATGAAGCTTCTGATCGCGCTTGTCCAAGCTAGTGGTGAAGACATGATACTGTCCGCTATTCAACTACTTCGGGTTGCTCTGGTAACCCGACTGCTGCTGCTGCTTGCCTATGATTGCCCCTGATGCCTGATTATAGCCACCTTGATTGCCCTCATTACTTTGATTGTTATGTCCACCCTGATTACCGTGGAAGCCTGAACCGGAATTTCCTCCACCATAACCCGGCCCATGAGATCCGGGGCCCGAACTGCCTCCTGGTCCATGATCATACCGGAAAGAATCATAATTTTTGAACTCTTGCATGATGTAACAATCTTTCCAGAGGTGCGTGGACGGGTTCTCCTTCGTCCCATGCTTTGGACAGGGTTGGTTCAATAGATAAGACAAACAGTCCGGATTAGGATCTGGCCTTCCATCGCGCTGGGGCGGCTTACCCTTACGCCGCTGGCCCTTGTCATGTGTATTAGTGTTAGCCACAAAGTCTAAACCGTGGTCCGCTTTACGCTTGCCGCCGTTTCCATGACCCGCCGGGTTGTGGTGCTGCCCCTTGGCGTTGCCGCTCTTCTTTCCCTTCCCTGTCTTACCATCGTCAGACTCGGGATCCTTGGTACTATCAGAATCGGCATACTTCACCAGTGCAACCATGAGGGTTCCCATGTCATTACAATGACATTTGAGCCGTCCCAACTTCAACTTCAGGGGTTCAAACCGGCAATTGCCTTCCAAGGTTAAAACTGCTGTGTCAGCGTTGATGCGGTCCGATGAATGCAAAATCTCCGAAACCCGGCGCACCCAATGGGTTGTTGATTCTCCTTCCTCCTGGACACAGGCAGCTAAGTCCACAATTGACATGGGCTGCTTGCATGTATCCTTGAAATTCTGAATAAACCGGGCTCTCAATTCGGCCCATGACCTGATAGAATTAGCCGGTAAGCTCTTTAACCAAGTGCGGGCTGTCCCTTCTAGCATCATGGTGAAGTATTTCGCACAAGCCGCATCATCCACATCCAGCATCTCCATGGCCATCTCGTAGCTTTCGACCCATGTTTCTGGGGATAAATCGGCGGTGTAATTCGGCACCTTGCGCGGGCCCTTGAAATCCTTGGGCAGGCGCACATTGCGCAACGCTGGGACAAGACATGGCACTCCCAAGGAACTAGAGGTAACTCCTGGTTCCACTGATGTGGTTGGACGAACCGGAGTAAGCTGACGGGCTTCATGCTGCGCCGCTAACTCGGCCTCTCTGCGTGCCCGAGCCCGGTTCACCACCTCCTGAGCATCACCAGCACCACCCGCCGGGTTATTGCCACGGGGCTGATCACGGTTCCGCGCATTGCTTGACACTGCCGGTTCATCCATACGCCTGCTGTGACTCCTGCTTGGACGGGGAGTGGAATGAATCCGATCGCGACTATACGAATAAGCCTCCTGTTGAATCAAGGCTGTCTGAAGAAGCTCCTTAACCCGACGCGTCTCGACTGCCGCTGGAGAATCGCCTTCGATCGGGATGGCCGCCAGCCGTGAAGCGGCAGCGACAATGTTGTCCATCGGGTTAGAATAATGACCCGGTGGTGTGGGGACATGCGGTGCCACAATATTGTCCTGACGAGGCGGATCCACCAAACGTGGCTGAACCGGCGCTCCTGCCCCCGGTGCCTCCGTCCGGTTTACCACCGGCGGATTACTAGTCCCTGCTCCTGGGGTATTAAAGAGATTTCTAGCGTCATAAACCGGCGGCAGGCGAGATCGGTGCCTCCTCTTCAGGACTTCGTTCGACGCACTCTGATCCAGCATAATCCGGTAAGCTTGTGCATCCAAAGCGGCCCGCTCCGCGGCTATCCTGGTATCCTCAGCTGCTAAATCGGCTTTGGCCTGGGTGATCTGATCTTTCACTTTCGCGATTTCCGCATTGTGTGCATCCTGATCCGCCGGGTTAACCTCCGCCATCAGCATTGCCAACGCGTCAAACAAATCAGATAGAACCTGAGCTGGTGGTCGCACAGGGCCTCCTGCCCCGGCCGCCGCCGCCGTTGCTGATCCGGAAATCATCGCCGCTGCGGTCGAAGAGTGGAGCGCCGGTTGCATGCCGGCCATGAAGATCGCAACCCGGTTTGGCAGATCAAAGGGGTCCGAAATACTGTCGCCATCGGAACAGCCCCCAATCCGGCCATCTTGTAACTGATATAACGACTCGGTCTCTCCGGTCGATGACTCGTCGCCGGAATAAACGACGGTCTCAGCACCAGATTCCGATCTATCCTCAGATTCCTCTCCATGGATAACTCCCATGAAGGCACGCTTCATGACAGGCTTGACCCGGGCAGATCTCGCACGCTGCGCCGTCTCGACCAGGTCAGTGCAGATGTCCGGCTCAAGGCCCGTTTCACCGATCTTGCCAATGAAGACGTGTATGCCACCAAAGGGGACCCGGTACCCGTACTCGATTGAGCCGGCCTCGGGGCCCCAGCCTGCATCGTCGATGTAGAGCTTGCCGCGACGACTTTTGGTCATCCGGCCCACAGCATAACCCTTGAGTCCTTCGAAGTTGCCCTCCAAGAACTTGAAACCATCGTGCGATAGCCCTACTATGGGCGCCAACTGTCATGGTTTTGTCACGACAAATGTCCTAGAGAAAGGACTTAGTCGTGGAGCCATCGCTACGAGTTAGCTTAAAGGGGTTAAAGGGGACAAGGGACGCAAGAGAGTTTTATACTAGTTCGGCCCCTTACGATGAAGGTAAAAGCCTACGTCTAGTTGTGATGGAATTGATGGGGTTTCGATGACCAGGGAGCGAATACGCTTTGCCTGAGTCTCGAGGTGTTGTCTGTTCTCCCTGAACCGCCGCCGGGTCGTCCCCTTATAAACATGGGTTGACGCCCGTTGGTTTACAGACTCCGAGGCCTGCTCATAATCGTGTCCGTCTCGGTCTCTGCTACCTCTATCTTACAACACAAGTTTACATATCAATGCCGGTTTGTGTCTACGGGCCTTAAACCGGCTTTGGGCCCTGGGCCTTCATGAAGCGTCACTGTCTGTCTTCATAGGCTTCAGATACATATGAACTACTTATGGGGTTAACCCGGCCTCTCCTGGCCAGTTTACGCCCAGTGGTAATATCCCCAACAGCTAGGGATTTTCTTGCTTGGAAGGATAGAGATGATCTTAAGAAATTGTTTGTCAAATTGAAAGGAAAATATTTGAATGCTAGAATGAAATATGATCCTAAGTTTGCTATGTCACCTATCTTTGTTATTGATAAGGATTATGAATTCTCTGTCGATCCTGAGTTAATTACTTTGGTTGAATCTGATCATTTCCATGGTTATGAATCTGAAACTGTTGTGGCACATCTTACTAAATTAAATGATATAGCCACCCTATTTTCTCATGAGGAAAAAGTTTGCTACTACTATATTCTTAAGTTGTTTCCTTTCTCATTAAAGGGTGATGCTAAGATATGGTTTAATTCTCTTGCTCTTGGTTGTGTGCGTAGTCCCAAGGATATGATATATTACTTCTCTGAAAAATATTTTCCTGCTTATAAGAAACAAGCTGCTTTACAGGAAATATTTTACTTTGTGAAAATCAAAGAAGAGAGTCTCCCACAAGCTTGGGGGAGGCTTCTTCAATTGCTTAATGCTTTGCCTGATCATCCTCTCAAGAAAAATGAAATACTTGATATCCTTTATAATGGACTAACAGATGCTTCTAGGGACCACCTAGATAGTTGTGCTCGTTGTGTATTTAGGGAATGAACCGTTGAACAAGCTGAAGTATTATTGAATAATATATTGAGTAATGATAATGATTGGACTCCTCCTGAACCACCGCACAAGCCAACTCCGAAGAACAGGGGTATTCTATTTCTCAGTCCTGAAGATATGGAAGAGGCAAAGAAATCTATGAAAGAAAAAGGTATTAAAGCTGAAGATGTTAAGAATTTACCACCTATTGAAGAAATACATGGTCTCAAAACTCCGACGCAGGTAGTAGAGGTAAATTCTCTCTATAGATTTGATGAAAATGATATTCCTTATATTAAATCTACTAGTCAATGCTTGGATGAATTTGATAACTTTATTGTTAAACAAGAAAACTTCAATGCATATGTTAGCAGACAATTGAAACAAAATGCTTATATGATTGAATGCTTGAGTGACTATATGTTTAGAACTATTAATGATCTCAAGGGTGTGAGTAAACATGCTTCCATGATAAAAATTCAAGTAGAACAAGTCCTCAAAGCACAAAATGACTTGCTTAATGAGATGAACAATAAGATGAATGATCATGTTGTTAGAGTCATGACTAGGGGTGGTAAAACGACTCAGGAACCTTTGTATCCTGAAGGTCATCCTAAAAGAATCGAACAAGACTCTCAAAGAATTAATACTGATGCACCTTGTCCATCTACAAAGAAAAGGAAAGATGATAGGACTTTGCATGCCTCTAGTGAACTGCTACCTCTTGAGCATGCGTTGGTTTTCCCTTGAAGAGGAAAGGGTGATGCAGCAAAGTAGCGTAAGTATTTCCCTCAGTTTTGAGAACCAAGGTATCAATCCAGTAGGAGACAACGCACAAGTCACCTAGTACCTGCACAAACAATCAAGAACCTTGCAACCAACGCGATAAAGGGGTTGTCAATCCCTTCACGGTCACTCGCAAAAGTGAGATCTAATAGAGATAGTAAAGTAAACATTTTTGGTATTTTTGTTGTATAGATTGGAAAGTAAAGATTGAAAAATAGTAAATGAGATGAGATGTAATTAAAAGAGATGCAATATAATAGGAAAGAGACCCGGGGGCCATAGGTTTCACTAGTGGCTTCTCTCAAGATAGCATGTATTACGGTGGGAAAACAAATTACTGCCGAGCAATTGATAGAAAAGCGCATAGTTATGAAGATATTTAAGGCAATGATCATGAATATAGGCATCACATCCGTGTCAAGTAGACCGAAATGATTGCTTCCCCGTGGAGTTCCAGACTTCGACTCCAAGTCTTCTGGATTGCTTTCGGTCCAAGAAAGATCATCGCGAAGGTTTCATTCCGTTTGGACTCTAAAATAGGAAAAAATACAGAAACTGGCACCGGGCCTCCGGTTAATAGGTTAGTCCCAAAAATAATATAAAAGAGTGTATTAAATCCCATTAAACATCCAAAACAGCTAATATAATAGCATGGAACAATTAAAAATTATAGATATGTTGGAGACGTATCAAGCATCCCCAAGCTTAATTCCTGCTCGTCCTCGAGTAGGTAAATGATAAAAACAGAATTTTTGATGTGGAATGCTACCTAACATAATTATCAATGTAATTTTCTTTATTGTGGCATGAATGTTCAGATCCGAAAGATTCAAGACAAAAGTTTAATATTGACATAAAAATAATAATACTTCAAGCATACTAACAAAGTAATCATGTCTTCTCAAAATAACATGGCCAAAGAAAGTTCATCCCTACAAAATCATATAGTTTGTCTATGCTCCATCTTCGTCACACAAAATATTCAAATCATGCACAACCCCGGTTTCAGCCAAGCAATTGTTTCATACTTTAGTATTTTCAAACTTTTTCAACTTTCACGCAATACATGAGCGTGAGCCTTGGACATAGCACTATAGGTGGAATAGAATGGTGGTTGTGGAGAAGAAAAAAAGGAGGAAGATGGTCTCACATCAACTAGGCATATTAATAGGCTATGGAGATGCCCATCAATAGATATCAATGTGAGTGAGTAGGGATTGCCATGCAACAGATGCACTAGAGCTATAAATGTATGAAAGCTCAACAAAAGAAACTAAGTGGGTGTGCATCCAACTTGCTTGCTCACGAAGACCTAGGGCATTTTGAGGAAGCCCATCATTAGAATATACAAGCCAAGTTCTATAACAAAAATTCCCACTAGTATATGAAAGTGACAAAATAAGAGACTCTCTATCATAAAGATCATGGTGCTACTTTGAAGCACAAGTGTGGAAAAAGGATAGTAGCATTGTCCCTTCTCTCTTTTTCTCTCTCTTATTTTTTGTTTGGCTTCTTTGGCCTCTCTTTTTTTCATTGGCTTCTTTGGCCTCTTTTTTTATTTCCTCACACGGGACAATGCTCTAATAATAATGATCATCACATTTCTATTTATTTACAACTCAAGGATTAGAACTCGATACTTAAAACAAAATATGACTCTATATGAATGCCTCCGGCGGTGTACCAGGATGTGCAATGAATCAAGAGTGACATGTATGAAAAAATTATGAATGGTGGCTTTGCCACAAATACGATGTCAACTACATGATCATGCAAGGCAATATGACAATGATGGAGCGTGTCATAATAAACGGAACGGTGGAAAGTTGCATGGCAATATATCTCGGAATGGCTATGGAAATGCCATAATAGGTAGGTATGGTGGCTGTTTTGAGGAAGGTAAATGGTGGGTTTATGGTACCGGCGAAAGTTGCGCAGTACTAGAGAGGCTAGGAACGGTGGAAGGGTGAGAGTGCGTATAATCCATGGACTCAACATTAGTCATAAAGAACTCACATACTTATTGAAAAAATCTACAAGTCATCAAAACAAAGTACTACACGCATGCTCCTAGGGGAAGGGTTGGTAGGAGTTAACCATCGCGCGATCCCGACCTCCACACATAAGGAATACAATCAAAGAAATACCTCATGCTTCAAATTTGTTACACAACGGTTACCATACGTGCATGCCACTGGACTTGCAAACCTCAACACAAGTATTTCTCAAATTCACAATTACTCTACTAGCATGACTCTAATATCACCATCCTCATATCTCAAAACAATCATCAAGCATCAAACTTCTCATAGTATTCAACACACTTTATATGAAAGTTTTTACCCATCTTGGATGCCCATCACATTAGTAATAGTTTTATAGCCAAAGAAAATTACCATGTTGTTCTAAAAGACTCTCAAAATAATATAAGTGAAGCATGAGAGATCAATAATTTCTATAAAATAAAACCACCACCGTGCTCTAAAAATATATAAGTGAAGCACTAGAGCAAAATTATCTAGCTCAAAAGATATAAGTGAAGCACATAGAGTATTCTAATAAATTTCGATTCATGCGTGTCTCTCCCAAAAGGTGTGTACAGCAAGGATGATTGTGGTAAACTAAAAAGCAAAGACTCAAATCATACAAGACGCTCCAAGAAAAACACATATCATGTGATGAATAAAAATATAGCCTCAAGTAAAGTTACCGATAGACGAAGACGAAAGTGGGGATGCCTTCCGGGGCATCCCCAAGCTTAGGCTTTTGGTTGTCCTTGAGTTTTACCTTGGGGTGCCTTGGGCATCCCCAAGTTTAGTTTCTTGCCACTCCTTATTCCAAAATCCATCAAATATTTACCCAAAAACTTGAAAACTTCACAACACAAAACTTCAACAGAAAATCTCATGAGCTCCGTTAGTATAAGAAAATAAACCACCACTTTAAGGTACTGTAATGAAATCATTCTTTATTTATATTGGTGGTAAACCTACTGTATTCCAACTTCTGTATGGTTCATACCCCCCGATACTACTCATAGATTCATCAAAATAAGCAAACAACACACGAAAAACAGAATCTGTCAAAAACAGAACAGTCTGTAGAAATCTGTAACTTTCGAATACTTCTGTAACTCCAAAAATTCTGAAATAAATTGGTGGCCATGAGAAATTTGCCTATTAATCATATGCAAAAAGAATCAACCTAAAATCGCTCTCCAGTAAACAATGACAGCTAATCTCGTGAGCGCAAAAGTATTTTGTTTTTTACAGCAAGATCACAAAGACTTCACCCGAGTCTTCCCAAAGGTTCTACTTGACACAAACACTAATTAAAATATGAAACCACATCTAAACAGAATTTAGATTAATTAATTATTACTAAACCGGAGCAAAAATCAATGAACAAAAATAAAATTGGGTTGCCTCCCAACAAGCGCTATCGTTTAACGCCCCTAGCTAGGCATAAAAACAAGAATAGATCTAGGTATTGCCATCTTTGGTATGCAATCCATAAGTGGCTCTCATAATAGTTTCATAAGGAAGTTTAATTTTTTTCCTAGGAAAGTATTCCATGCCTTTCCTTAACGTAAATTGGAATCTAATATTTCCTTCTTTCATGTCAATAATTGCACCAATCGTTCTAAGCAAAGGTCTACCAAGAACAATAGGACATGTAGGATTGCAATCTATATCAAGAACAATGAAATCTACGGGCACATAATTCCTATTTGCAACAATAAGAACACCATTAATCCTTACCATAGGTTTCTTAATGGTGGAATCTTCAAGAGGCAAATTTAAAGAACAATCATCAAATTCACGGAAACCTAGCACATCACACAAGGTTTTTGGAATCGTGGAAACACTAGCACCCAAATCACACAAAGCATAACATTCATAATATTTAATCTTAATTTTAATAGTAGGTTACCACTCATCATAAAGTTTTCTAGGATAGAAACTTCTAGTTCAAGCTTTTCTTCATAGGATTGCATTAAAGCATCAACGATATGTTTAGTAAAAGCATTATTTTGATTATAAGCATGAGGGGAATTTAACACGGATTGCAACAAGGAAATACAATCTATCAAAGAGCAATTATCATAATTAAATTCCTTGAAATCCAAAATAGTGGTTCATTCTATGTAAAGTTTTGACCTCTTCAATCCCACTTTTATTAATTTTTGCATCAAGATCTAAAAACTCCGTGTAACATCCCAAATTTTCAATTTGGAATGTTATACATAGATCATCATTGCATATCATGTTTTGTTGCATTTTGACAAATCCTCGATAAATCCTAAGCAACTCAAGGACCCTCGGAGAGAGTTGGGGATTTTCTCGAATTTTCAAATTTGATTTTCAAACGAGGATTGTGGTTTTATTAATTTTCTCTCGGGAAAAATATTTCATTTTAAATAAATGAGAGGAGAAAATATGACTTCTCCAAAACAAATGAAATACTGGAGGAAAAATGTTAAAATCATTATTTGGAATTTATTTGGATTTTATTTGCAATTTTTATTGCATTAAAAATATTGCATGTTTTCAAAATATTTATTTTGGATTATAAAAATGTTCACCCTATTCTAGATTTTCTAACTAGACGGGGAAAATTTATCTCATATTTTTCTGATTTTTATTTATGTTTCTACGAATTATTTTCCGCGGAACTTATTTAAAAAAAAAACCGCCCGCGCGCCGACTGGGCCAAAGGCCCAGCCGACGGCCCGCCTCGCGCCTCTCCTCTTCCCGCACGGGAGCACCGCCACCGCCCTTGCCGAGTCCGGCCG